>NC_090746.1:118980172-118989595 GCF_036898095.1 Palaemon carinicauda | reverse complement strand
CTCATAATATGTTTAGCTCTTCGCAATTTCTCAGTTTTTTTTTTCTCTTCTTTATCCGCGTAAGAGATTTGAGCTGAAATATGAACACGATGAAAATATTTAAAAAAAACGGATTAAAATTATTAATATAAGGAAATTCAATATTATTTTCAGGTTCTAAAACATTAAACATAATGAGATGATAAATGAAAAGATGAATTATATACCACGAAATAGTGAAGCAAATTTAAGAGGAGATAAACAAGAAGAGTTTAAAACTCTATAGAGAGAGAGAGAGAAAGAGAGAGAGAGAGAGAGAGAGAGAGAGAGAGAGAGAGAGAGAGAGAGAGAGAGAGAGAGAGAGAGAGAGAGAGAGCAAAACATTAATGTGACGAGAATCAGGAAGCATTTAAAATGGTGGTCACTATAGGTAAGATTAAGTTAGAAGGAAAGAACATTACAGAAGGGGAGGGGGGGGGGGCTTAGGGGGGTTTATTGCTACGAGGTAGGGAGGGGGAGAGGGGAGGGTGACATAAAGGCAAGGGCGTCATAGTTGAGGAAATGATATTGCCGAAGGATGGAAGCAGAACGGAGTGGACCTGCAGGATGAGGGACCATCCTGTGGGAGGGGTTTTAGTAGTGGGTAGGGGTCAGTAGGGAGGTAGTGGATAAGGGGAGGGGGATGCTAGAGGTAGGAGAGAGAGAGGAATGGGTCCAGTTTCCAGCGATGTTTGTAGGTAACAGCATCAGGCTGTTTTCCTCTCGGGCTTTTAGTGAAATTGGTGGCGGGTCTACGACCCTCGAAAAACCTTTGCATGCCAACTACCAACCACAGCTGCTTATTCTCCCACTGTACAGAGAGATGGATGTGTTTTTCTCCTCATCCTCTCTCTCTCTCTCTCTCTCCTCTCTCTCTCTCTCTCTCTCTCTCTCTCTCTCTCTCTCTCTCTCTCTCACAGCCCACGCGATGCGTATGAATGGGATCATATGTTTCCTTCAGTATATTTTTGCATGATAAACCGCCATATATTTCGTGGACTTTAAGGCTATTTTTAGCACAGTTATATCCTACCATCAGCTATAAGCGATTCATTTACATGTCTATGCTCTTGTGGACTATGAAAAAGCCTTTGATACTTTGCCCCGGAGAATTTTATGGAGTCCTGCGTTATAATGGAATTCCTCTTAAATATGTAAATTTGATAAAGTCTGTTCATGAGCATAGCAAGTGCAAAGTTAATGTTAATGGGCTCTTATCAAGTGAGTTTACAGTGAACAGCGGAGTACTCTAAGGGAATGTGTTGTCACCAATGTTGTTTATCCTCCTCATGGACTTTGTAATGTGTAGAACAGTCAGAGATGGTGGAGAAGGATTGGAATTAATTGGTGATAGGAATTTAGCTGACCTAGAGTATGCAGATGATGCTGTCCTTCTTAGCCGAATACCCTAAGATTTGCAATCCTCGCTTACCAGAATGCATGAAATATCACACGAGGTGGGACTGAAGATAAATAGGAAGACAGAGATGATGAGAACGGAGTAGACAATGGAAAATGAAATATCATTGGAAGGAGAATGGATTAATAAGGTAGAATCATCTAAGTATTTAGGAACAATGATCTCCAATAGAGGGTCTTTAGAATTAGAGTTTAGTGAAAGATTGAAAAAGCTAATCAGACAATGGCTAGGTTAAGTAAAATCTGGAAATCAAGTCACCTAAAATTTCATATAAAAATCAGAGTATATATCAATTTATTGAGTTCGGTGTTACTCTATTGACATGAGTCATGGCATGACAATGAAACAATCTCCAATAGATTTAGTAGATTTGAGAATAGAGCCCTAAGAAGGATATTGGGAGTTAAATGGCAGGACAGGATTAGAAATGAAACTATAAGAGATTACTCGAGTACTATATGTGGATGAGATCATGATGAGGGGTCGATGGAGATGGTTTGGGGCATGCTCTTTGCACTCCCCAAGAGAGATTAGTTCACCAAACGTTTAACTGGGCTCCACAAGACACTAGAAGAATTGGAAGACCCAGGCCTACAAGGCTGAGGACTATAAAGCGCCAAGTAGGAGAGGATGAATGGAGAAGTATTGAATTAAAAGCTCAAGACAGAGACGGCTGGCGAAAAAAAACAGAGGCCCTTTGCGTCAATAGACGTAGGAGGAGATGATGATGATGATGATGATATTGATGTTCTGAAGATTTAAAAGGCAGCTCATGAATGGCAGGGATAATGCCCCTAGCAGGATAGTTACCCTAGAGACTAAGCATAATCCTAGCCCCCAAGACCCCTCTTCGCCCAAGGTAGGACCAGGGATGACCAGGTAATACTACTGATGACTCAGCAAGTACAGTAGACCTATAGACTCCACCAAAACCCCCGTATTTACCTCACAAGGATGGTGGGACTGCAGACACTATAGGAAACTATGGAGTTCGAACGTGACTCGATCCCGTCCAACAGAACGCCAGGCAGGGACTTTTTCCAATAGGCCACTAGAGGTACTATCCTTCAAGCTATTCACTCGTTAAGTCCGAATCTGGATGATCAAACTATAAAATACACACATAAGCAGGAATACCTGTAGGGAATGTTTGATCATCTAATTGTTGCAAATAAATTGAAAATATGAAAAAAAAAAAATATGTTTAAGATGACAGACGTAAATAAAATCAAGAAGAAATTTGGAATGAGATAATGATTGTTGTTTAGGAAAGGAATATGATATATATATATATATGTATTTATATATATATATATAATATATATATATATATATATATATATATATATATATATATCTATGTGTGTGGTGTGTGTGTGTGTGTGGGTATATATATATATATATATATATATATATATATATATATATATATGTGTGTGTGTGTGTGTGTGTGTGTGTGTATATATATATATTATATATATATATATATATATATATATATATATATATATGAAAGGAATATAATATATATATATATATATATATATATATATATATATATATATATATATATATATATATGAAAGGAATATAAAATATATATATATATATATATATAATATATATATAATATAGATATATATATGAAAGGAATATAAAATATATATATATATATATATATATATATATATATATATATATTATATATATATATATATATATACTATATATATATATGATGAGATCCATATTCTTTATTCAATTCAGCAGGGAGATTTGAGGTTTACTTTAGAAACAAAATAAATAGAGGTTTACTGAAGGAAAGAATAAACTTCCTTTTTGAGGTAAATTAAATGGTTGTGTGTGCGTGTGCAGGTGTGTGAATGTTAGCGGGATGTTGTGCTTTTGTTTGTATTCCTTCAACTCATAATGTGTTTTTACTAAAAGCATTGAACCAAAAAGGTGGAAATAATGAAGAATCTAAATCATCTAATGCATGAAAAGATGCTTTTTTTCCTTTTTTTCAAATTCCGCTCTTGAATGACAGAGGCAAGGACAGTGACATTGCCCTATCAAGCAGGAAAATGCCCTAGAGATTGATTATATACACATATGATCAGCGCCCAAGCCCCCTCTCCGCCCAAGCTAGGACCAAGGAGGGTCAGGCAATGGCTCCTGATGACTCATCAGATAGAACCTATAGCCTCTCCCAAAACATCTCTTCCTTAGCTTACAAGGATGTTGAGGTTGCAGCGATCAAAGAAACTAACGAGTTTGGGCGGGACTCGAAACCCAGTCTGGCGTTCTTCAGTGTGGGACGTATTCACATCGGCCATCACAACCTTATATGCTATTAAGGTTGGTGTTGCTACTTATGTTATCATGTTGCTTATTATCAATATTATTATGATTTTCATATCCTTATATTGTAATCCCAACATTTATTTTTATATTGATATAAGTTGATTCTAAAAAAAAAGAATATTCGTAGCTCCCAAATATTTCTTAGTATTTTCCGATATGGAAAACAGGCTGGAACATTTTCTGGATGTAACCGACACATACGTTATTGTTTATTACTCTTCGTCAAGTAGTGGTTAATAATTAATCTGTTTAAAAATGAGAATCATCATCATCATCATCATCGTCATCATCATTATTATTATTATTATTATTATTATTATTACTACTACTACTACTATTACTATTACTATTACTATTACTATTACTATACTATTACTATGTTCTGTGTAATAGAAGTAAAGTTTATATAACTATATGGTCGAACCCGTACTTCATGACTTGAAAACAGAAGCCATAAGAGAAGCCAGACTTCAAGTGTCACATAATACCTGCAAGTACATACTCACTTGAGTCAATTGATTAAATAGTGGCTCTAGAATCGGAAGAGAAATTCCTAGTATGTAACCTCGCCAAGTAACTCCAAAGTTCATTGGTACTTAGGGTTTCAACTTTAATGGCTTCTGTGGCTTTGGTTGGTAGCTCCTATTTTTCATTTGATGATTGATTGATTGATTGATTTAAAGTTTTCAGGCATCCTGACATCTAAGGTCATTGACGCCGGTAACATTTAATTTATGTATACAAAAATAAAAAATAAAATAAAATAAAAAATGAAAGAGTATTCAATAAAATCATAAAAGTTGAATGTCATAAAAGTTAAATGGTTTTCAGAAGACCTGCTTCTGAAATAAATCTAAAAAATGCCACTTGCATAGTAGGACACATCATTTCCAAGAATCTTGGCAAGGATGAACCTGCCACCCTCACCTCGAGCCTCAAACAAATATATATTCCTTAAGTTGTTATAATTGGGGCATTCGGTCAACAAATGCCTCACTGTTAGAGGTACTAAACAGTCGTCACAATACGGTTGGTGTTGGCCCTTCAGCAGAAACTCCCATTGTGAGATATAAATCTATTTATTATAATTCCCACTATCAATTTTTTACTTGTATAATCATCATCATCATCATCATCATCATCATCACCATCCCTCCTACGCCTATTGACGCAAAGGGCCTCGGTTAGATTTCGCCAGTCGTCTATATCATGAGCTTTTAATTTAATACTTCTCCATTCATCATCGCATACTTCGCGCTGCATAGTCCCGCAGCCATGTAGGTCCGGGTCTTCCAAATCTGCTAGTGCCTTATAGAACCCAGCTGAACGTTTGGTGAACTAATCTCTCTTGGGGAGTGCGAAGAGCGTGCCCAAACCATCTCCACCTACCCCTCACCATGATCTCATCCACATATGGCACTCGAGTAATCTCTCTTATAGTTTTATTTCTAATCCTGTCCTGCCATTTAGCTCCCAATATCATCTATTCATTTAAACTATATACCTTAAAAAACCTGTACTTCTATTCTCGATCTGTAGAATTATTACTTATATATATATATATATATATACTATATATATTAATATAATATATTTATATATATATATATATATATTATATATATATAATATATATATATTTATATATTTGGGCTCAAGCCATGTCGTCCTGATGGAAGTTCCTATAGGGTAGCTTCCTAGGGTATATTACAACTACGGCAATATTCCCAGAGAATTTACCTTAAGGTACCAGAATTCTAACTCCTGGAGCGAGTATCCCTCGTGAAAGTGATATCGCGACATATCAGAGGACGTATTCTAGACACGTCACATGGCAATCTACAACCTGAACAGAGATTCGTCTCGTAGGAGGGAGATTGACGAGATACGAATTCGGGAAAGAAAAAGGGGCGCCGCTCCCAAGGCTTCCTATCCCCCGATTCGTATGCGTGCCTGGCGCCAATCCTGGCGCCATCTGTATTCCTTTTTGCGTAGCTTAACAACTCGGTGTTTTTTCCTGTTTTCTCGCAAATCTTGGATTTATTCAGCTTCGTGTTCACCGGGGCTTCGGTGAGACACGAGCCAAGGAAGTTAATCTCCTCCAACATTTTGGGGAAAAGACCTTTTCCCTACCGATGTGGACAAAGAGGTTGTTGATAAGGCCGCCGTGGAGAATAGAAATCTTCTCCAGAAGTGGGGCCTGGCTATCAAAAGAAAATCTTCCCCGGATGAGGGTCCTCAACCAAAGAGGAAGAATATGAAGACTAGGCTACCATTCGGCCAGCCAAGCCTTATAGACAGCTACAGCAACTGCAATTGCCTTTGCCTCCAGTGCCCCAGATGGTGGCACAAACCCCGACTGCCTTTCAGTGGGTACCCAGGCTGTGCCAGGTCAGTCAACCACATTCGCCCCAACGTTCGAAGGACAGTCTTCTTCCTTTCGTGCAAAACCTAGAGGAGCAGCCAGAGGCTCGTCTAGGCGCCCCTCAAGGGGAAGGGGATTCAGAGGTGGTCGTGGTCAGGGAGGCAAGACCTCAGGACGGCAGTCCAAGTGAAATGATACTGGTAGGAGGGAGACTGATGAAATTTTGGGATCGCTGGACCTTCGATCCCTGGGCCCAAAGCCTACTCAAGAATGGACTGGGTTGGAGCTGGTACAGCACTCCACCCCCATGCCTTCGGTTTTTTCCAACACTCCACCCCCATTTTGGAGGAGTACGTTCAAGAACTGTTGGAGAAAATGTGATCCGAAAGGTGAAGTCCATCAAATTCCAGGGAGGCTGTTTGTGTTCCCAAGAAAGACTCGGAAAAGCTCAGAGTCATTCTGGACTTGTCACACTCAACAAGTTCATAGTGAATTGCAAATTCAAGATGCTAACACTGCAACACATAAGGACCTTACTGCCCAAGAGGGCATACTCAGTCTCTATAGACTTGTCAGACGCCTATTGGCACATTCCAATCAGCCGTCGACTCTCCCCCTACCTAGGGTTCAGGCTACAACGGAAACTGTGACGCCTTCAGAGCATGCCATTCGGGCTAAACATAGCCCCAAGGATTTTCACGAAGCTTGCGAGCGCAGCTCTCAAACAATTACGCCTAAAGGGAATTCAGGTAGTAGCCTACCTGGATGACTGGCTGGTGTGGGCAGCATCCGAGACCGAATGCTTGCAAGCTTCCAGTCAGGTGATCCAGTTCCTAGAGTACCTAGGCTTCAAGATCAACAAGAAAAAGTCTCGACTTTCTCCATCCCAAAAGTTCCAGTGGCTGGGAATCCACTGGGACCTTTTGTCACACAGTTTCTCCATCCCAATGAAGAAAAGGAAGGAGATAGCGGGCTCTGTCAAGAGACTTCTAGATTCCGAAAGGATATCAAGACGCGAACAGGAGAGGGTACTAGGCTCTCTCCAGTTTGCTTCAGTGACAGACCCAGTGCTAAGAGCACAGCTAAAGGATGCAACCGGAGTTTGGAGAAGGTATGCATCAAACGCGCGAAGAGACCTGAGAAGACCAGTGCCGCCTCGGCTACGTACTCTTCTCAGACCTTGGTCCCAAGCCAGACATCTAAAGAAGTCGGTTCTTCTTCAGCCACCTCCCCCGTCGATGACGATTCACTCAGACGCCTCAAAGGAGGGATGGGGAGGTCACTCTCATCGGAAAAAAGTCCAGGGGACTTGGTCCAAGCTATTCAGGACCTTTCATATAAACTTTCTAGAAGCTATGGCAGTGCTCCTTACCTTAAAGAAAGTCTCCCCGCGTCACTCGATCCACATAAGATTGGTGACAGACAGCGAGGTGGTTGTGAGATGCTTGAATCGACAAGGGTCGAGGTCACCACCTCTTAACCAAGTGATGTTAACCATTTTCCGATTGGCGGAAAAGAAGAAGTGGTACCTGTCGGCAGTTCACCTTCAAGGAGTCCGCAATGTGACAGCGGACGCTCTATCCAGGTTCACACCGATAGAGTCGGAATGGTCCTTAGACGCAGGATCATTTTCCTTCATTCTGAATCAAGTCCCAGAACTGCAAATAGACCTCTTTGCGACGAAAGACAACAAGAAGTTGCCCCTGTACGTGTCCCCGTACGAGGACCCCTTAGCGGAAGCAGTGGACGCAATGTCCCTCGACTGGAACAGATGGTCCAGGATTTATCTGTTCCCTCCTCACAACCTTCTGTTGAGGGTCCTCAACAAACTGAGATCCTTCAAGGGGGTAGCGGCAATAGTGGCCCACAAGTGGGCGAACAGTATGTGGTTCCCCTTGGCGTTGGAACTACAGATGAAGTTCGTGCCGCTACCACATCCAGTTCTGACCCAGCGAGTCCAGAAGTCGACTGTCTGCGCTTCATTACAGAAAACCCAGACCCTGCAGCTCATGATTTTCTCGCCCTAGCGGTGAGAAAGCGCTTTGGGATTTCGAAAGCCAGCATAGACTTCCTAGAGGAATACAAGTGCAAATCGACTAGAAGGCAATATGAGTCATCTTGGAGAAAATGGGTGGCCTTTGTAAAGGCAAAGAATCCGCAGGAGATCTCAACAGATTTCTGCTTATCTTTCTTCATCCACCTCCATGGCCAAGGATTGGCAGCTAACACGATTTCAGTGTGTAAATCGGCTTTGATGAGACCCATTTTATTTGCCTTCCAGATCGACCTAGGTAACGAGATCTTTAATAAAGTTCCGAAAGCCTGCGCTAGGCTCAGACCTTCAGCACCTCCAAAGCCCATCTCATGGTCTTTAGACAAAGTTCTTCATTTCGCCTCCTTGTTGAGCAATGAAGAATGTGCGTTAAAGGATTTGACGCAAAAAGTTATTTTCCTATTTGCACTCGCGTCCGGGGCCAGGGTTAGTGAGATCGTAGCCCTCTCGAGAGAGGCAGGTCGTGTTCAGTTCCTGGATGGGGGGGAGCTGAACCTGTTTCCGGATCCTACGTTTCTCGCCAAGAATGAGTTACCCACCAACAGGTGGGGTCCCTGGAGAATCTGCCCTCTGAAAGAAGATGCATCTCTATGTCCAGTAGAATGCCTAAAGGTCTATCTTCGTAGAACTTCAGACTTCAAGGGTAGTCAACTATTCAGGGGAGAAACATCAGGCTCAAATTTATCTCTGAATCAACTCAGAGCGAAAATGACATATTTTATTCGCAGAGCGGATCCTGACAGTACACCCGCAGGTCACGATCCGAGGAAAGTTGCCTCATCCCTAAATTTCTTTAATTGTATGGATTTTGAACATCTCCGTTCATACACGGGCTGGAAGTCTTCCAGGGTGTTCTTTCGCCACTATGCGAAGCAAGTAGAGGAACTTAAGAGATCTGTGGTAGCAGTGGGTCGTGTAGTTAACCCTACTGTTTAACTCTGCGAGGAACAGTGGTCTTAATTGGGACGATTAAGTCCAGGGTGAGTGTGTAGGTACATACTGTACTACAAACTAAATAAGGGCACCAAGTGCCCATATAGACTGTTCCTTCTTTCAAAGGTGAACCTTGCATAAGTTCAGACATGTGTGCCAAGCGTTTCTAACGCTAATGTGATTGATTTGTAATACAGATTTTTTATGACTTGATACCTTGGTATCTCATTAAAGTGGTGTTTAATGGTTTTTCTTTCAGATAAACAAGTT
>NC_090746.1:118967672-118975172 GCF_036898095.1 Palaemon carinicauda | reverse complement strand
GTAGAATTTTGTGAAAAGGAAGTTAATTGAAAATCTAGGGAATAAGAAGAGACAAAACGATCATTCATTTCCTTCTTGTTAACCTTGAGGCAAAGCGATAATTCATTTCCTTCTTGTTAACCTTGAGGCAAAGCGATAATTCATTTCCTTCTTGTTAACCTTGAGGCAAAGCGATAATTCAATTCCTTCTTGTTAACCTTGAGGCAAAGCGATAATTCATTTCCTTCTTGTTAACCTAAAGGATTTTTTTTTTTTTTTCAGAATAAAGACTCCTACGGAAAACCAGTGTACCTTTCTACCTGCACATAACCTGATAAGAAATCGTACCTAAACTTTGATTAAAAAAAAAAAAAAAAAAAAAAAAAAAAAAAAAAAAACGACAGTAGCATCGATATGACAATGACAAATAGGATTTTTTAAAAAGAAAATTAATTGAACATCTAGTGCATAAGAATGGTCGACATTTTTTTTTTTTTTTTTTTTTTGCTAACCGGAGTTTTTTTTTTTTTTTTTGCTAACCGGAGTTTTTTTTTTTTTTGCTAACCGGAGAGTTTTTTTTTTTTTTTTTTGCTAACCGGAGAGTTTTCTTTTTTTTTTTTTTTTGCTAACCGGAGAGTTTTTTTTTTTTTTTTGCTAACCGGAGAGTTTTCTTTTTTTTTTTTCTAACCGGAGAGTTTTTTTTTTTTTTTTTGCTAACCGGAGAGTTTTTTTTTTTTTTTTTTTTTGCTAACCGGAGAGTTTTTTTTTTTTTTTTTTTTTTTTGCTAACCCGGAGAGTTTTTTTTTTTTTTTTTTTTTTTGCTAACCGGAGAGTTTTCTTTTTTTTTTGCTAACCGGAGAGTTTTTTTTTTTTTTTGCTAACCGGAGAGTTTTTTTTTTTTGCTAACCGGAGTTTTTTTTTTTTTTTTTTGCTAACCAGAGAGTTTTTTTTTTTTTTTTTTGCTAACCGGAGAGTTTTTTTTTTTTTTTGCTAACCGGAGAGTTTTTTTTTTTTTTTTTTTTTTTTTTTTTGCTAACCGAGTTTTTTTTTTTTTTTTTTGCTAACCGGAGAGTTTTTTTTTTTTTTTTTGCTAACCGGAGAGTTTTTTTTTTTTTTTTTTTGCTAACCGGAGAGTTTTTTTTTTTTTTTTGCTAACCAGAGTTTTTTTTTTTTTTTTTTTGCTAACCGGAGTTTTTTTTTTTTTTTGCTAACCGGAGAGTTTTTTTTTAATTTTTTTTTTGCTAACCGAAGTTTTTTTTTTTTTTTTGCTAACCGGAGTTTTTTTTTTTTTTTTTTGCTAACCGGAGAGTTTTTTTTTTTTTTTTTTTTGCTAACCGGAGAGTTTTCTTTTTTTTTTTTGCTAACCGGAGAGTTTTTTTTTTTTTTTTTTTTGCTAACCCGGAGAGTTTTTTTTTTTTTTTTTTTTGCTAACCGGAGAGTTTTTTTTTTTTTTTTTGCTAACCGGAGAGTTTTTTTTTTTTTTTTTTTTGCTAACCGGAGAGTTTTTTTTTTTTTGCTAACCGGAGAGTTTTTTTTTTTTTTTTTTTTTTGCTAACCGGAGAGTTTTTTTTTTTTTTTGCTAACCGGAGAGTTTTTTTTTTTTTTTGCTAACCGGAGAGTTTTCTTTTTTTTTTTTTTTTGCTAACGGAGAGTTTTTTTTTTTTTGCTAACCGGAGAGTTTTTTTTTTTTTTTAGAATAAAGAATCCTACAGAAACCAGCCCACCTTTCTACTGAACTGGTCACTTGAGAAGCTTCGCGAGAAATTGCGGTTTAACCTTTGGTATTAGTAGGCGATAAAAGAAAAAAAAATACGACAGTAGCATCGATATGACAATAACAAGTAGAATTTTGTATAAAGAAAATTAATTGAACATCTAGTGAATAAGAATGGTCGAGACATTTTTTTTTCCTTTTTGCTAACCGGAACGTTTTTTTTTTTTTTTTTTTTTCAGAATAAAGAATCCTACAGAACCAGCCCACCTTTCTACTCAACTGGTCACTTGAGAAGCTTCGCGAGAAATTGCGGTTTAACCTTTGGTATTAGTAGGCGATAAAAGAAAAAAAAATACGACAGTTGCATCGATATGACAATAATAAGTAGAATTTTGTATAAAGAAAATTAATTGAACATCTAGTGAATAAGAATGATCGAGACATTTTTTTTTCTTTTTGCTAACCGGAACGTTTTTTTTTTTTTTTTTCAGAATAAAGAATCCTACAGAAACCAGCCCACCTTTCTACTCGACTGGTCACTTGAGAAGCTTCGCGAGAAATTGCGGTTTAACCTTTGGTAATAGGCGATAAAAAAGAAAAAAAAAAAAATACGACAGTAGCATCGATATGACAATAACCAGTAGAATTGTGTATAAAGAAAATCAATTGAACATCTAACGAATGAAAATGGTCAAGATATTTTTTTTTTTTTTTTTGCTAACCAGAAACTTTTTTCTTTTCAGAATAAAGAATCCTAAAGAAACCAGCCCACCTTTCTACTCAACTGGTCACTTGAGAAGCTTCGCGAGAAATTGCGGTTTAACCTTTGGTATTAGTAGGCGATAAAAGAAAAAAAAATACGACAGTTGCATCGATATGACAATAACAAGTAGAATTTTGTATAAAGAAAATTAATTGAACATCTAGTGAATAAGAATGGTCGAGACATTTTTTTTTCTTTTTGCTAACCGGAACGTTTTTTTTTTTTTTTTTTTTCAGAATAAAGAATCCTACAGAAACCAGCCCACCTTTCTACTCAACTGGTCACTTGAGAAGCTTCGCGACAAATTGCGGTTTAACCTTTGGTATTAGTAGGCGATAAAAAAAAAAAAAATACGACAGTAGCATCGTATGACAATAACAAGTAGAATTTTGTAAGAAAATTAATTGAACATCTAGTGAATAAGAATGGTCAAGACTTTTTTTTTCCTTTTTGCTATCCGGAAAGTTTTTTCTTATTCAGAATAAAGAATCCTACAGAACCCAGCCCACCTTTCTACTGAAATGGTCACTTGAGAAGCTTCGCAAGAAATTGCGGTTTAACCTTTGGTATTAGTAGGCGATAAAAAAAAAAAAAAAAAAAAAAAAAAAAAAAAATACGACAGTAGCATCGATATGACAATAACCAGTAGAATTGTGTATAAAGAAAATCAATTGAACATCTAACGAATGAAAATGGTCAAGATATTTTTTTTTTTTTTTTTTGCTAACCAGAAACTTTTTTCTTTTCAGAATAAAGAAACCTACAGAAACCAGCCCACCTTTCTACTCAACTGGTCACTTGAGAAGCTTCGCGAGAAATTGCGGTTTAACCTTTGGTATTAGTAGGCGATAAGAGACTTCACATTAAAGAAGAACATAAGCAAAGGAGCTTATGTCCCGGTCAGTAAACGCTGGAAAATTCAATATGGATGCTGAGCGGCGTGTTAGGCATCGTGAAATGGATGCATTATCTCGGTTCAGGGTTCAAACTCGAGCATGTGCCATGGGGCCAGGGTTGCCAGATATGGGTATTTATCCCTAGATTTGGGGATTTTGGGTGTCTAATGGGGATATTCTGTACAAATTTCTATGAAGAAGACGCTGGAAAATTCAATATGGATGAATCATCTCGGTTCAGGGTTCAAACTCGAGCGTGTACCATGTGGCCAGGGTTGCCAGATATGGGTATTTATCCCTAGATTTGAGGATTTTGGGTGTCTAATGGGGATATTCTGTACAAATTTCTATGAAGAAGAAACAAAGATGAATGAACCTTTATATTGTTGCAATTAGTTTACTTGCACTTATATGAAGTATAGTGGGTAATTTTTATGTTAGTAAAGCCTACATGATTAGAAGAAAATATATTTATAGAAATGGAGATTTTTGGCTTGTTTTGGGGATTTTTTATCATGAGTTTTTGGGGATTTTTACACTAACCCATCTGGAAACACTGCATGTGGCCATTACCTTGAATGCTGCTGCTTTTTACCTCAGATTACCTTAAAACCTTTTCCTAATTTCCTTAAATTTTAACCTATACTCAGTGTTTATTTAATGAAGCGCATTTGCACTGACTCGCAGGGGTGTCCTTTTAGCTCTGAAAAGTTTCCTAATCGCTGATTGGTTGGACAAAATCATTCTAACCAATCAGCTAGCACGAGACTTTTTCCGAGCTAAAACGGCACCCGTGCGAGTCGGTGCAAATACGCCTCATTAAAGAAAAAAAAAATTTAGTATAGTAAAACCAAAATTTCCTTAGAGTTACCTTAAAACCATGAAAATTACCTCAAACTAAGGGAATTACCTTAAATGTTTAAACGCTGCTAGCTGTGCTTATCGATTTGTGGACAGGGCAAAGGACCTCTTCTTGAAAATTACTGTATATAAACTGACAACAAACCTTAGCCATTTGTTGCCAGCAGTATCGTTGACTTTACCCAAACAATTGTTACATCCTTTCTCAAACTGATTCTAAGACTATTTAATATCGCATAAGGGTCTGCCCCTCTCTTTCATTCTCCTCCTGTACTTCTCTGTTGTTGTTGGGGTATTAAAGCCAACACTTGTTGTTGGCACGGGCCTTTCCCTTGGTTGGCCCGTAGTGTACTTCTCTTTCTCCCTTTCTCCTTATTCCTTCCCATCCCGAGTACCTGCCTTCGGGCTATAAACTGGATTGTATCCAGGGGTACTTATCCTTTCCCCATATTACCCACTTCCCTATCCTTATCCGTATTCGTAATTGTTACATTTACATGAATAATTAGACTTATTTATTCAAATACATGAATAATTCGACTTAGAAACTGAAAACAGAACCAGCAATAAATTTGACTTTACCTAAACACTTGTTACATATAGATGAATAATTAGACTTATTTATTCAAATACATGAATAATTCCACTTAGAAACTGAAAACAGAACCAGCAATAAATTTGACTTTACCTAAACACTTGTTACATATAGATGAATAATTAGACGTGTTTATTCAAATACATGAATAATTCGACTTAGAAACTGAAAACAGAACCAGCAATAAATTTGACTTTACCCAAACACTTGTTACATATAGATGAATAATTAGACGTGTTTATTCAAATACATGAATAATTCGACTCAGAAATTGACAACAGAGCCAGCAATAAATTTGACTTTACCTAAATAATTGTTACATTTACATGAATAATTAGATTTGTTTATTCTAATACATGAATAATTAGATTTGTTTATTCTAATACATGAATAATTAGATTTGTTTATTCTAATACATGAATAATTAGATTTGTTTATTCTAATACATGAATAATTCGATTTAGAAACTGACAACAGAGCCAGCAATAAATTTGACTTTACCTAAACAATTGTTACATATCGATGAATAATTAGACTTATTTATTCAAATGCATGAATAATTCGACTTAGAAACTAACAACAGATCTAGCAATATATTTGACTTTACTCGAAAAAAATTGTTATTTATAAATGAATAATTAGACTTTTTTATTTGTTCAATCTTTTATGGTAAATGAATGAAAAAATAACAAACATATAGATGAATAATTAGACTTGTTTATTCAAATACATGAATAATTCGACTTGGAAACTGACAACAGAGACAGCAATATATTTGACTTTACTCAAACAATTGTAGCATATAGATGAATAATTAGACTTATTTATTCAAATACATGAATAATTAGACTTAGAAACTGACAACATTACCAAAAATATATTTGACTTTACTCAAAAAATAGTTATCTATAAATGAATAATTAGACTTGATTATTTATTCATTCTTTTATGGTAAATTAATTTGAAAAAATTACAAATCACAAAGAATATGATACTTGAAGACTATGGAATCGAAGAGGACATTTGATATTGAAGAAGAAACATCTGAATGGCTTCGAGATTAGCAGTATTACGACAAAGAAAAAATCACGATAGAAATAATTTCTAAAAGGAAGCTATATTAGAGCATAATAGAACTATTTTCATCTATTGAATGAAAACAAATATCTTACTAAAATACACAACATCTACACCTCCATGTTGCCTGGAATACGTAAATATATTTTAGCAAAGTTATTTAGGAGGGGAAAATATGCACCTAAAAGCAATGGCGGGTAAAAGAAAAAGTTGTGAAGCTCTTCATACGAATGATCAGATATGAAAGCGAAAAGACGTCTGGATTCCAGTCAATCTCATCCAATGCGGCGAGTCATGGAAAGCTAAAAGAAGACATGAGGGTTCGGATTTCGCATTGCTGTAAAAGATTAACTATTTTTATGATGGGAAAAAGGTGGATGATTCATATATGACTCTTATTTATGAGAAATTTTTATATGCATTTATAATTGTGTATATACAGTATATATATATATATGTGTGTGTGTGTGTGTGTGTGTATGTATATATATATATATATATACATTCATATATATATATATATATATACATATGTATATATAGAAAGACAGAGATGTAGCTATATATATATATATATATATATGTATGTATGTATATATATATATATATGTATATATATATATATATATACATATATATATATATATGTATATATATATATATATATACATATATATATATATACATATATATATATATATATATATATATACATGTATATGCACTGTATATGTATGTATGTATGTATGTCAAGATAGAAACGAGGAGAGCGAACTTTGAAGAGTGCCGGTTTGATATGAGACTCACAACGTTTATCCTTTTATCAATGACACTTTAATTGCATCTCGACAAAAAGATCAAAGTATTTGAAGTATTCGTTATTTTACAACCTGTTGTAAATCACAATCTTACAACCGGAAATCAATCTCGGCTTACTTTCAAGTTCAATGGATCATAGAGCTAAGACGTTTATTACTTGATTAATGTATGGATAGAATGACTTTATTGCCTTCATGTAAGCGTCTCTATATACTCGGGAGTTCATTTCCAACCGTACCTGGATAATTGGGGGACACTGATACAGTATTTAACTAGAGAGGCACTCAGTAGAGCGCAGACCTCCGCTCAGGCAGCTTACTTCTCGACATTTTGCTCGACCTTGACCTTGACTTTTGAACTTAACATGTATTAATTGGCGTGGATTTTCACACACTCAAAAATGAACCAAGTTTAAAGTCTCTGTAACAATGATGTCCAAACTAATGGTTGATTACGTGAATTGGACATTTTCTGGACCGTAACCTTGACCTTTGACCTTGATCTTCCCAAATTTAATCATTTCTAGCCTTTTTACATAAGTTAATCCCTGCAAGTTTCATTATTCTAGGATTAAAATTGTGGCCAGGAAGCGGGTCACAAACAAATACACGCACAAACAGGGGTTAAAACATAACCTTCTTCTAACTTCGTTGGCGGAGGTAGCTACGCATTTATGACTGATATTATTTTCTGGAGTTCATATAATTGCTTAGTCTTTTTTTAATCAAGATTCAATACAAGGATTCTGGGATGACTTGAACTCCATTAATTTATTCAGTTATTAATTTTCATATTA
>NC_090746.1:118946097-118951097 GCF_036898095.1 Palaemon carinicauda | reverse complement strand
CAATTACAATTGCAAAAAGAACAACAGAAAATGGCTGCACTAGAACTTCAAAAGCAACAGCAATTATTGGCATTAGAGTATGAACACAAGTGTAAATTGGCTGAACTAGAGATACAAAAAGAACAGAAGTCGGCAAATATACAGATTAAGCTGAAAACTGATGGAGAGATACCCAGTAAGTTCGACATACTCAAAGCTAAAAAGCTGCTTCCTGATTTTGATGAAAAGGACCCAGAGGTATTCTTTACAACGTTCGAAGACACTGCTAAGACCTTGAAGTGGCCTCAGGAGCAATGGGTAATGGTTGTCAGAAATCAGTTCAAAGGTAAGGCAGCATATGTAATCTCTCAGATGGTTGAAGTAAAGGAGTATGATGTGATTAAAAAGGCAGTTTTAGATGCTTATGCCATCACAGCTGAAGGTTATCGGCAACAGTTCCGGCACTTTTACAAAATGCCTTCACAAACTTTTGTTGAATTTTGCAGTGACAAAGTTAGGCAATTTACAAAATGGTTGCAAAAGACAGGTATTTCAGATTTTGAATCCTTAAAAAATCTTATTCTAATGGAAGAGTTCATTAGGAAATTGCCAGGTAACATTGCTACTTTCATTCTGGAAAAGGGAGAAACCAACTTGTTGAAAGCAGCCAGTTTAGCTGATGATTACTACTTGATTCATAAAACATTTAAACCATTTAATAAGTCTACTTTTTCTCAATCATCCACAGCATATTGTTCCTACTGTAAGCAGGAAGGGCATCACATAGAGAACTGTCCTAATCCTTCGTGCAAGAAGTCTGATGTTGGAAAGAATTCTCCGAACCCTAATAGGAAGGATAATAGGAAAACTTTTCATGTTGCTGCTCAAGAACTTGATGGGGACGTCTTCAAACCTTTTACTTGTAAAGGCACCGTGAATGGTATTCCAGTTACTTGCTTAAGAGATACAGGATCCTCCCAAAGTGTGGTAGCTCTGCCTTCACAGGACTTCAAACTGACACATGAGTATGTTACTGTTTCGGACCTCAGTACCACCAAATCCATGCCTTTGGCAGAGGTGAATTTACAGTGTCCTTACTATCAAGGTAATGTTTTAATTGCAGTTTCACAAGATCCTTTGCCTTGTTCATCTATCCAGCTTTTAATTGGTAATGATCTTGCAGGGGCCATTGTTAATCCAGTAGTATCTGATCCTGATATTCTTATAGAAAATGAATCTAATAAATTAAATAATGCTGTTATTCAAATGACATCAATTAAACCAATTGTTATAGATAGTGGAAATAGAGTAGAGAAGACATTAGACCTTATAAATATGACCAAATCAAATTTCAAGGACTTGCAAAATAAAGATCCTGTTCTTAAGGATCTTTGGAAGAAAGTTGCAGAGCCAGATGATCATCCCAAAACTCCTTACTTTTATCTTGATAATGATTTGCTTTTTCGACAATTTAGGTCCTCCAAAGCACCAGCAACCACAACATGGTTTGACTGTCATCAACTGGTTCTACCACTCTCTCTAGTTCCAGCTCTTCTTGAATTAGCCCACTCTCATGTGAACCACTTTGGGGTCAACAAGACTTACTCTACCTTAGCTGAAGACTTCTTCTGGCCTGGGATGAAGAAGGACATTCAACAATTTATTAAAGCATGTCATCATTGCCAGACTACTGGCAAACCCAATGAGAGACTTCCACCAGCTCCTCTTCAGCCCATATCCGTACCAAAGTTTCCCTTTGAGAGGATTATCATAGACTGTGTTGGCCCAATGCCTAGGACTAAGCAAGGTAATGAGTATTTACTTACTGTTCTTTGCCCAACAACGAGATATCCCATAGCAGTGCCAATAAAAAATATAAATGCAAAAACTATAATTGGTCAACTTGTCAAAATTTTCACAACCTATGGATTTCCAAAGACATTGCAATGTGATAGAGGCACAAACTTCACTAGTAAGCTTTTTCAACAAGCTATGAGAGAATTCAATATTCATAACATATATGCTTCTGCTTATCATCCCCAAAGTAACGGTGCTCTGGAAAGAGTTCACCAAACTATTAAAAACCTTCTTCGGAAGTACATGCAGGAAACTTCGGAACAGTGGGATAGAGATATTGATCTTCTGATGTATATTATAAGAAGTGTACCACAAGAGTCCACTGGAGTGTCCCCTTTCGAATTAATGTTCGGAAGAAAGCCCCGAACCACTCTCAGTATGGTGAAGGAAAATCTAATTCATAACAAGGAAGAAGAGATTACCAACATTTTGTCATATCTACAGGAGCTAAAGGATAAAATTATATCACTTCATGTATTTGCTAATACCAATCTTTTGCATTCCCAGGAGAAGATGTCCCGCTTGTATGATAAAAAGGCAAAGCTGCGTGTATTTCAGCCAGGAGATGAGGTGCTTGTATATCATTCCCATACCCGGTTCCCCCTTACGTGAAAAATTTATGGGACCTTACAAAGTGCTTCAAAGAATTTCTAAGGTAAACTATGTTCTCTCTACTCCTGATCGTAGACGATCAAAGCAACTAGTGCATGTGAATTTGTTGAAGGCATATCAAGCACCTATTCAAATGGTAAGTCATCTCTCAATTTCTCCTGAGGAGAAAATACTACCACTGGAGGAATCTTCCTCAGAGTTGCTCGTGGTTCTCCCTGACGATGATCAACTAATCAACTGGAAAGACAACACCAACAGTCAAATTCTAAAATCCTTGCCCAGTTATTTTACAGGAATACCATCTTCTCAGAGAAAATTACTATCACAATTGCTCTCCAGGTTTCATGAAGTATGTTCTGACAGTTTGCAGAGAAGTCAAACCATTCAACATGATATCGTCATCGAGTCAGGTGTTACTCCCATACGCCAGACGTACTACCGTATGGTAGGCAAGAAGTTGGACTCGTTGAAACAAGAGGTACAGTATTTACTAGATAATGACCTTGCAGAACCAAGCACTTCACCATGGGCTTCACCCTGTCTCCTAGTACCTAAACCTAATAATCAACTAAGACTCTGTACTGATTATCGTAAGTTAAATAAGGTAACTGTAAAAGATTCATTCCCATTACCTAGAATCAATGATATCCTTGATAGCATTGGTAATAAGAAAATTCTTACACGGATAGACTTAATGAAAGGCTATTACCAAGTACCTCTAACTCAATCAGCTAAAGAAATCTCATCATTTATAACTCCATTTGGGTTATTCTCTTATAAGGTCATGCCATTTGGTTTAACTAATGCTCCTGCCACCTTTCAAAGGATGATGTCAGAGGTAATAAGAAATATGAAAGACACTTACGTATATCTGGATGACGTGGTGGTAGCTAGTGACGACTGGGACGAACACCTGCAGACCCTCGAAGAACTCTTCCATCGCTTCAGATCTTCAAGGTTAACGGTTAATTTGGCCAAGAGTGCTTTTGGGAGAGCTAAGGTAACTTATCTGGGGCATACCATCGGAGGTGGAAGTATAATGCCCAAAGACGTGAACATTGCAAGTATACTTGATTATCCAATTCCAACAAACAAGAAAGAGTTAAAATCATTTCTAGGAATGACTTCATACTATTCTCGCTTTATTAAGAATTACTCTGAAATCACTGCGTCTTTATATAATTTAACATCTCCAAAGATCTCTTTTTATTGGGAAGAAAAGCATCAACAACTCTTTAATAATTTGAAAAGAGTATTTATATCTAAACCCATTCTTAAAGCCCCAAATTTCAATCAAGATTTTTTACTCCAGGTAGATGCAAGCAATTCGGGATACGGTGCAGTACTTCTACAGATGTCATCAGCTTGCAAGTCTGGAGATGAGCCGCCACTGGACTACTTGTTTCCAGTATCTTATTTCTCAGGCTCATTCAAAGGTTCACAAATTAGATGGGCAACCATAGAAAAGGAGCTTTTTGCCATCATAGCTGCTCTTCGTCACTTTGCTCCATATTTAGAATGCAACCACAAGGTCATCGTCTATACAGATCATCGACCTTTAACCTTCCTGGATAGATCACGACTACTGAACGACAAATTGTTACGTTGGTCGTACTATCTCACAAGATATAATCTTGAGCTCCGTGCGATCCCAGGACATCAAAACAAAATTGCCGACGCATTATCCAGACTTCCTGCTATCTCTCATCCCAGCCATCCTAAGTAGGATGCTCTTTGGGGGAGGATCTATGACGGAACGTCATAATTATTAGAAAAAACTGTAAAAAATTATTAGTGTAAATATGATGATATCGGGTGTTTAATGTTCAACGCCATCTATTATCAGTTATGTTAACTATTCTACATTATCCTTGGTTTCTTCTCCTTAACTTAGTCATACAGATATTTGCATTCCTTAGCCTTCTTTGCACTTGTAATTTGTGTGTTTCTTCAGAGAACTATTTAGTGCAGTGTTGAAAACATCTCTTTCTTTTGTTTACTATAATTGTTTTTGTGTTTTGTGATATTACGTGTGAAAGTAATTATATTGGAATTTAAGTTTATTTATTCAAGTATTAAATTACGGATTGTCTTTAGTGTTTAATTAAGTTCCTGCTGGATTGGAGAGGTAATTAAAAGAGGTAATTAAAAGTGGTTAAAACAACAAGTGAAGCAGACAGAAAGAATAATATTTTTGTTGGTGGTGATATTTTAAATTTATGAAGGATAACTTGAGTGATAACAGACCAGTAACATCCCCAAACCTAGCCACCAGGTAAGGTTCACTCAAGCCCGTCATAATATATATATATATATATATACAGTATATACATGTGTATATATACATATATACATATAATTATATGCTCCTTCATAAGAATCATTTAGATATTATACATGCACATCTATATATTAAACCAGCTCCTCAATAAGCTCTCCCCAAGGCTGAGTTACGTATCCACATAAGAATTTTCCAGAAAGACATATAAAGCTTCTTACTCATTCAGAGTATCTTTGCGTATCATCTCCTTTTATTATAGTTACTTCCCGAG
>NC_090746.1:118928597-118938597 GCF_036898095.1 Palaemon carinicauda | reverse complement strand
GTTTTTTCTTACTTTATTGGTATAAAACTGCAACTCTTTTCCTTCCATGATTATTCAATGGAGAGAGAGAGAGAGAGAGAGAGAGAGAGAGAGAGAGAGAGAGAGAGAGAGAGAGAGAGAGAATTTAAGTATATGAGTGATCTAAGCACATGTCATTCAATTAATATAATAATATGTATACTGTCCTTGTACATCAAAATTAATTGAAACACCATAAGTGTTGCCATCTCGAAATATAAGAAAACCATATACAAAATAAAAAGACAATATTAATCAGAATACTTGAAGTGTTTTTTTTTACTTTATTGGTATAAAATTGCAACTAAACAAATAAGTATTGCAATTCAATCATAATAGTAAGCAACATAAATAAAGCATTACATATATGAAGCTTTTGCTAAGCACCCAACTGTGAGAATAAATAACTCTAAAAAAAAAAAAAAAAACTTATCAATATACTCCTCCACTTCTAAAACAAGATTAAAAAAGCATGGATAGAGAGAGAGAGAGAGAGAGAGAGAGAGAGAGAGAGAGAGAGAGAGAGGTAAAAGCAAATACAATACTTGGCTAGAATTTACGTTAAAGCCACCGTGGAATCTTGTTGAGTTCAAATGTTGGTTTTAGAAGCAAAAGACTTTGAACCCAATTCGACCTGACAGCGAAGAAACCTACTGTTTTTTTTTCTTTCTTTCTTTTTTTTGATAATCAGTGGAGCCTCGCCAATTCCTGTTTTCTAGAGTTTAAATGCACTTCAGGTAATCCAACACTCGCTTTAAAGCTGAATGGAGCTAGAAATGGAAATTGTGTCCAGAATTTTGCAGAATTCACCCTATATTTATGCATACATTTTTGCATTCCATATGAAATATAGTCTGACACAGTTTTATTTATGCATATGTTTTTGCATTCCATATGAAATATAGTCTGACAGTTTTATTTATGCATATGTTTTTGCAATCCATATGAAATATAGTCTGACACAGGTTTATTTATGCATATATTTTTGCATTCCATATGAAATATAGTCTGACACAGTTTTATTTATGCATATATTTTTGCATTCCATATGAAATATAGTCTGACACAGTTTTATTTATGCATATATTTTTGCATTCCATATGATATATAGTCTGACAGTTTTATTTATGCATATATTTTTGCATTCTATATGAAATATAGTCTGACACAGTTTTATTTATGCATACATTTTTGCATTCCATATAAAATATAGTCTGACACAGTTTTATTTATGCATATATTTTTACATTCCATATGAAATATAGTCTGACACAGTTTTATTTATGCATATATTTTTGCATTCCATATGAAATATAATCTGACACAGTTTTATTTATGCATATATTTTTGCATTCCATATGAAATATAGTCTGACATAGTTTTATTTATGCATATATTTTTGCATTCCATATGAAATATAGTCTGACACAGTTTTATTTATGCATATATTTTTGCATTCCATATGAAATATAGTCTAACGATTTTATTTATGTATATATTTTTGCATTCCATATGAAATATAATCTAACACAGTTTTATTTATGCATACATTTTTGCATTTCATATGAAATATAGTCTGACATAGTTTTATTTATGCATATATTTTTGCATTCCATATGAAATATAGTCTGACACAGTTTTATTTATGCATATATTTTTGCATCCCATATAAAATATAATCTGACACAGTTTTATTTATGCATACATTTTTGCATTCCATATGAATTGAAATATAGTCTGACACAGTTTTATTTATGCATATATTTTTGCATTCCATATGAAATATAGTCTGACACAGTTTATACGAATGCATGTGTGTACAGAAACGAAGCAATGAATAGATTAGACTTTCAGAGCTATTTTCCAATAGAGAGTGAGAGGCTTTGATAATAGCAAAATGTCCATTGAATTATGGATGGCGATAAAATATGCACTGAATTATATATCGCATTGAATTATATATTGCAACAACTTGCGGAAAAAATTTACGGTTTTGAAGCAAAAATAATGTAGGCTTCAACGCATCTCCTGAAATTGATTTTAAAGAGAAAATCCAGTTATTGTTTTTAATAGTTACATCAAATCAATGAATTAATTACATTAGAATGACAACTCCCTTTCAACTGAGACGTTCTTGAAATAAGTAAATAATTAATTGATGATCTTTTTTACAGAAAATTACAATAAATAAAAAGATATCTATGAAAATCAATAACAATAAAAATCAGTGACAATCTTTTAAATCTGCTATACACATAATGGGGGTGTTTTGTGGAGCCTATAGGTCTAACTGCTGAGGCAACAGAAGCCATTCCTTGGCCCTCCTTGGTCCTAGCTTGGGTGGAAAAGGGGATTGTACGCTGATCATCTGAATATATATTGTCCTTCTTGATAGGGCAATGTCACTTCCCATTGCATCTGCTATTCAAGAGCAGCCTTTAAACTTTTAAACCTTTATATACATAAACCTTAATTTAATAAAAATGGCGTAAATTACATAGAATAGTTAGTAGCCGATGACCCATCAATTTTTTTGTGTCGTGATTATTAAGAACTTAATATTTAAAAAAGAAATAGCTACAATTTTGAAAATATAAATAATCGAAAACAGAGATTAATTAGGAAAATCAGTGAAAATCTTTAGAATCCGATATTCATAAAAAAGAAAAAAAAGGGTGATAAGTATAACCGATAATCCTCGGTGCAAAAATAAATTGTACAAAATGATAGAAAAATAAAACAGATTACGATATGCAAAAAAAAAAAAAAAAAAAAAAAAAAAGGTGAAAAGTATAATCGATAATTATTGGGGCAAACTAAATGGTACAAAATGATAGCTTAGAAACAAATTAAATTGAAGCATTATATCTTGATTATCAAAACAGAATATCCATTAAGCCTCAATAGATAAATTGATAAATGAAAAACTAAATACATGAATTATAATTATTAAAACCTTTACATGAGAAATATAACATGAAGCAAATATGAAATATTAATGAAAAATTAATTAGAATTTTTATGGCATGAAAATTTTGGGTCACATTTTCCCAAAGTAATCATTCATCTGGCATCCTTTTCCAAAGTGTTGGTTTTCACTTGAGCCCCTTTTTTAGAATTCAATCTCTCTAAAGATCTATTTGTCTTATTCATCATTTATCTCTCTCTCTCTCTCTCTCTCTCTCTCTCTCTCTCTCTCTCTCTCTCTCTCTCCTGACCTACCCATGAGCTTCTCTATCATGAAATTCACGAGAAAAGAAAGAGATTAAAAGTTAACATAAAGATAAATCTATCTGAAACATTTTAAAATCAGGGGGTCATTTTGGGTGACGGAGTGAAAAATGAAAAACTAAATACATGAATTATAATTATTAAAACCTTTACATAAGAAATATAACATGAAGCAAATATAAAATATTAAAGAAAAATTAATTAGAATTTTCATGGCGTAAAAATTTTGGGTCACATTTTCCCAAAGTAATCATTCATCTGGCATCCATTTCCAAAGTGTTGGTTTTCACTTGAACCCCTTTTTTATAATTCATAATGTCTCTAAAGTTCTATTTGTCTTATTCATCATTTAACTCTCTCTCTCTCTCTCTCTCTCTCTCTCTCTCTCTCTCTCTCTCTCTCTCTCTCTCTCTCTCCTGACCTACCCATGAGCTTCTCTATCATGATATTCACGAAAAAAGAAAGAGATTAAAAGTTAATATAAAGATAAATCTATCTGAAACATTTTAAAATCAGGGGGTCATTTTGGGTGACGGAGTAAAAAATGAAAAACTAAATACATGAATTATAATTATTAAAACCTTTACATAAGAAATATAACATGAAGTATATATGAGATATTAATGAAAATTTTTGGTCACATTTTCCCAAAGTAATCATTCATCTGGCATCCTTTTCCAAAGTGTTGGTTTTCACTTGAACCAATTATTTTTTTTTTTAGAATTCAATGTCTCTAAAGATCTATTTGTCTTATTCATCATTTAACTATTTGGTTTTTATTCGGTTTTGGCTTTTAGATATGTGGCTAAGTGCAATTCGATTAATTTTTCATTAATATTTCATATGTGCTTCACGTTAGATTTCCTATGTAAAAGTTTTAATAATTATAATTCATGTATTTAGTTTTTCATTTTTCATTCTGTCACCCAAAATGATCCTCTGATTTTAAAGTGCTTCATATAGATTTATCTTTATATTAACTTTTAATCTCTCTTTTTTTCGTGAATATCGGGATAGAGAAGCTCACGGGTAGGTCAAAAAAGAGAGAGAGAGAGAGAGAGAGAGAGAGAGAGAGAGAGAGAGAGAGAGAGAGAGAGAGAACAGATTTAAAGCCACAAAAAGAATGGTAACGTAATTTTATCAAAATAATTACTGAATGAAAAGCGTTAATAATAACGATACTAATTATTAATAACAATTTGAGTGAGCAAAAAACCTTGGATAAACACTGTTATTATAAATCATAAATGAAGCTTGAATATAAAATGATTTATCGAAATTTAATGATTTCCAAGAATGAGCCTTTTATTAAATTTTAATATGCGCTATTTTAAGCGATAAAAATGTTCGCAATTTTCTCACTTGTTAATGAACGTTCCTATTTCTTGTTCTATTTTAACATATGTTCATGACAATGCGCACTGAAACTGTACGACTGTGACGTCATTCAAATAATATTTTCCTTTTAACCAAACCTTCATTATTATTATTATTATCATTATTATTATTATTGTTATTGTTATTGTTATTGTTATAATTGTTGTTGTTGTTGTTGTTGTTGTTGTTGTTGTTGTTAGTATTATTATTATTATTATTATTATTATTATTATTATTATTATTATTATTATTATTATTATTATTATTATTATTTATTACTTGCTAAACTACAACCCTTGTTGGAAAAAAAGGATGGTTTAAATAGCACTAGGGCTCCGACAGGGAAAAAAGCCCAGTAAGGAAAGGAAACAAGGAAAAATGAAATATTTCAAGAAGAGTAACAGCAATGAAATAAATATCTCCTATATAAACTATAAAAACTTTAACAAAACAAGAGGAAAAGAAATAAGATAGAATAGTGTGCCAGAGTGTACCTTCAAACATTTCTAATAGAATCCTAATTAGAAGTTTTATTAAATGTAATCTTATCTAGCTTTTTTTTTTTATTTTGACCTGATTAGATATTTGAGTGAAATCCATATGAATTAAGGTAATAGAGAATCTACCAGACATTGTCCTATTCCATGACGTCATTATCTTTTATTTTTCTTCAAAAAGGATATTCATTACTATCAATGTTCCATCATATAATTTAAAAGAATCATTATTAGAGAGGCTATAAAATGTTTTTGTATCTATCCTTCTTTTTGACCAGTGTCCAAATATTGGATTGAAATCTTTATAAAAAAAGGGTAATATAGAATCTACTTAACTCCATAAAATTCAAGTTATGAATTCAAGTAATTTATCCTCACGAAAGCAAAAGACTATAAGAAAATATATATTTTGGACATTGTCCTATTCCATGACGTCATTAAATTAGATTTTTTTCAAAAAGGATATTCATTGGGTTAATTTTCCAACATATCATTCAAAGGTATCCTGATTAAACGTTCTATTACAAATTTTCGTATCCATTGTTCTTTTTGACCAGTGTCTAAATATTTGATTGAAATCTTTAGGAAATAAAGTAGTATAGAACCTATTTAACTCCACAAAATTCAAGTTATGAATTCAAGTAATTTATCCTCACGAAAGCAAAACACTAAAAAAAAACATATATTTGGGATATTGTCCTCTTCCTTGACGTCATTCATTTTGATTTTTCTTCAAAAAGGACATTCATTGGGTTAATGGTCCAACGTATCATTTAAAGGTATCCTGATTGAATATTCTATAAAAAATTTTCGTATCCATTGTTCTTTTTGACCAGTGTCCAAATATTTGAGTGATATCTTTAGGAAATAAAGTAGTATAGAAACTATTTAACTCCACAAAATTCAAGTTATGAATTCAAGTAATTTATCCTCACGAAAGCAAAGACTAAAAGAAAACATATATTTGGGACATTGTCCTCTTTCGTGACGTCATTAATTTAGATTTTTCTTCAAAAAGGATATTCATTGGGCTAATTTGCCAACATATTATTTAAAGGTATCCTGATTAAATATTCTATAAAAAAAATTTCGTATTGTTCTTTTTGACCGGTGTCCAAATATTTGAGTGAAATCTTTAGGAAATAAAGTAGTATAGAACCTATTTAACTCCACAAAATTCAAGTTATGAATTCAAGTATTTTATCCTCACGGAAACAAAAGATTAAAAGAAAGCAGATATTTGGGACATTGTCCTCCTCCATGACGTCATTAATTTAGATTATATTTTTCAAAAAGGATATTCATTGGGTTAATTTTCCAACGTATCATTTACAAGGATAATTATTAAATGTTCTATAAAATGTTTTTGTATCTATCCCTCTCTTTGACCAGTGCCCAAATATCTTATTGAAATCTTTATTAATTAAGGTTATATAGAAACTACTTAACTCCACAAAATTCAAGTTATGAACACAATTAATTTGTCCTCACGGAAGAAAATTATCAGAAGAAAGCAGATATTTTTGACATTGTCCTCTTCCCCTCACTTTTCAAAGCTGGTTTGGAATTCTTTGTCCTCATTCCATGACGTCATTAATTTTTATTTTTATTCAAAAAGGATATTCATTTGGGATTATTGTTCCAATATATTGTTTAAAAGAATCTGATTAGAGATTCTTAAAAAATTTTCTGTATCTATCGTTCTTCTTGACAAATATGTAAATACTTGAGTGATATCTTTGTAAAATGAGATAGTATAGAACCTACTCAACTCCACCAAATTCAAAATATTCGAAATATTTAAGTGATATCTTTATAAAATGAGATAGTATAGAACCTACTTAACTCCAAAAAATTCAAAATATTCGAAATATTTGAGTGATATCTTTATAAAATGAGATAGTATAGAACCTACTTAACTCCACCAAATTCAAAATATTCGAAATATTTGAGTGATATCTTTGTAAAATGAGGTAGTATAGAACCTAGTTAACTCCACCAAATTCAAAATATTCGAAATATTTGAGTGATATCTTTATAAAATGAGATATTATAGAACCTAGTTAACTCCACAAAATTCAAAATATTCGAAATATTTGAGTGATATCTTTATAAAATGAGGTAGTATAGAACCTACTTAACTTCACAAAATTCAAAATGTTCGAAATATTTGAGTGATATCTTTGTAAAATGAGGTAGTATAGAACCTACTTAACTGCACAAAATTCAAAATATTCTAAGTATTTGAGTGATATCTTTATAAAATGAGATAGTATAGAACCTACTTAACTCCACAAAATTCAAAATATTCGAAATATTTGAGTGATATCTTTATAAAATGAGAGTGTATAGAACCTACTTAATTCCACAAAATTCAAAATATTCGAAATATTTGAGTGATATCTTTATAAAATGAGATAGTATAGAACCTACTTAACTCCAAAAAATTCAAAATATTCGAAATATTTGAGTGATATCTTTATAAAATGAGATAGTATAGAACCTACTTAACTCCACAAAATTCAAAATATTCGAAATATTTGAGTGATATCTTTCTAAAACGAGATAGTATAGAACCTACTTATCTCCACAAAATTCAAAATATTCGAAATATTTGAGTGATATCTTTATAAAATGAGATATTATAGAATCAACTTAACTCCACAAAATTCAAAATATTCGAAATATTTGAGTGATATCTTTATAAAATGAGATATTATAGAATCAACTTAACTCCAAAAAAATTCAAAATATTCGAAATATTTGAGTGATATCTTTATAAAATGAGATAGTATAGAACCTACTTAACTCCAAAAAATTCAAAATATTCGAAATATTTGAGTGATATCTTTATAAAATGAGATAGTATAGAACCTACTTAACTCCACCAAATTCAAAATATTCGAAATATTTGAGTGATATCTTTGTAAAATGAGGTAGTATAGAACCTAGTTAACTCCACCAAATTCAAAATATTCGAAATATTTGAGTGATATCTTTATAAAATGAGATATTATAGAACCTAGTTAACTCCACAAAATTCAAAATATTCGAAATATTTGAGTGATATCTTTATAAAATGAGGTAGTATAGAACCTACTTAACTTCACAAAATTCAAAATGTTCGAAATATTTGAGTGATATCTTTGTAAAATGAGGTAGTATAGAACCTACTTAACTGCACAAAATTCAAAATATTCTAAGTATTTGAGTGATATCTTTATAAAATGAGATAGTATAGAACCTACTTAACTCCAAAAAATTCAAAATATTCGAAATATTTGAGTGATATCTTTCTAAAACGAGATAGTATAGAACCTACTTAAATCCATAACATTCAAAATATTCGAAATATTTGAGTGATATCTTTATAAAATGAGATAGTATAGAACCTACTTATCTCCACAAAATTCAAAATATTCGAAATATTTGAGTGATATCTTTATAAAATGAGATATTATAGAATCAACTTAACTCCAAAAAAATTCAAAATATTCGAAATATTTGAGTGATATCTTTATAAAATGAGATAGTATAGAACCTACTTATCTCCACAAAATTCAAAATATTCGAAATATTTGAGTGATATCTTTATAAAATGAGATAGTATAGAACCTAGTTAACTCCACAAAATTCAAAATATTCGAAATATTTGAGTGATATCTTTATAAAATGAGGTAGTATAGAACCTACTTAACTTCACAAAATTCAAAATATTCGAATTATTTGAGTGATATCTTTATAAGATGAGATAGTATAGAACCTACTTAACTGCACAAAATTCAAAATATTCGAAATATTTGAGTGATATCTTTATAAAATGAGATAGTAAAGAACCTACTTAACTTCACAAAATTCAAAATATTCGAATTATTTGAGTGATATCTTTATAAGATGAGATAGTATAGAACCTACTTAACTGCACAAAATTCAAAATATTCGAAATATTTGAGTGATATCTTTATAAAATGAGATATTATAGAATCAACTTAACTCCAAAAAAATTCAAAATATTCGAAATATTTGAGTGATATCTTTATAAAATGAGATAGTAAAGAACCTACTTAACTGCACAAAATTCAAAATATTCGAAGTATTTGAGTGATATCTTTATAAAATGAGATAGTATGGAACCTACTTCACTCCACAAAATTCAAAATATTCGAAGTATTTGAGTGATATCTTTATAAAATGAGATAGTATAGAACCTACTTAACTGCACAAAATTCAAAATATTCGAAGTATTTGAGTGATATCTTTATAAAATGAGATAGTATGGAACCTACTTCACTCCACAAAATTCAAAATATTCGAATTATTTGAGTGATATCTTTATAAGATGAGATAGTATGGAACCTACTTAACTGCACAAAATTCAAAATATTCGAAGTATTTGAGTGATATCTTTATAAAATGAGATAGTATGGAACCTACTTCACTCCACAAAATTCAAAATATTCGAATTATTTGAGTGATATCTTTATAAGATGAGATAGTATAGAACCTACTTCACTCCACAAAATTCAAAATATTCGAAGTATTTGAGTGATATCTTTATAAAATGAGATAGTATAGAACCTACTTAACTCCACCAAATTCAAAATATTCGAAATATTTGAGTGATATCTTTATAAAATGAGATAGTATAGAACCTACTTAACTCCACCAAATTCAAAATATTCGAAATATTTGAGTGATATCTTTATAAAATGAGATAGTATAGAACCTACTTAACTCCACCAAATTCAAAATATTCGAAATATTTGAGTGATATCTTTATTAAATGAGATAGTATAGAACCTACTTAACTCCACCAAATTCAAAATATTCGAAATATTTGAGTGATATCTTTATAAAATGAGATAGTAAAGAACCTA
>NC_090746.1:118913597-118918597 GCF_036898095.1 Palaemon carinicauda | reverse complement strand
CTCTTGAATCCATTTCAGAATATGCATTATAGCCTCCATCAATTTCCTAAAGCATGAAACTTTTCCTTAGTTGCATTGCTATATCATTCTATGAGAATTTTATCACTCTCAAAACCATTCCTTCTGTATCAGGAAATAGCCATGAAAATCCCGTTGTGGTGGCCTGGTGGTAACATCCTTGCCTGGTGATTGCTAGACTGGGGTTCAGGTCCCATTCAAGCCCCCTTTGGTTGCTGTAACCTCACCGCCCTTGTGAGCTACGGAGAGGGGGGGGGTCGGTTTGGGGGAGCCTATATGTCTATAAGCTGAATCATCAGTAGCCATTGCCTGGCCCTCCTTGGTCCTAGATTGGATGGAGATGGAACTTGGGCGCTGATCATATGTAATATGGTCAGTCTCTAGGGTATTGTCCTGCTTTATAGAGCAATGTTTTTATTCTTGGCTTCTGCCAATCATGAGTGGCCTTTAAACCTTTTAAACGTGACGTTTATTATTATTATTATTATTACTATCCAAGCTACAACCCTAGTTGGAAAAGCAAGATGCTATAAGCCCAGGGGCTCCAACAGGGAAAAATAGCCCAGTGAGGAAAGGAAATAAGGAAATAAATAAATGAAGAGAACAAATTAACAATAAATCATTCTAAAATAAGTAACAACGTCAAAACAGACATGTTTCTGTACATACATTCTTATAAATAGCACCAGCTTAAATTTCATATGCAATGCAAAAATTATTCAAAAGTATTTATCGATTTCAACGAAATTTCATACGCCATTTCCAGCTTTAAAACGATTTTTGGATAACCTGAATTGTATTTAAACTCTAGGAAACAGGAATTGGAGAGTCTCCACTGATTATCAGAAGACAAAAAACGACCAGATTTCTTCACTGTGAGGTCGAATTGGGTTCAAACCTTTTTGCTTCTAAAACAAACACTTGAACTGAACAAGCGCACATAAAGACTTTAGTATAAATTCTCTCTCTCTCTCTCTCTCTCCTCTCTCTCTCTCTCTCCTCTCTCTCTCTCTCCTCTCTCTCTCTCTCTACTAGGTTTTTACTCTGGCTTCGGAAGTGTAGAAATGTAGTTGAAGTATGTAGCGAATAAATTCTCTCTCTCTCTCTCTCTCTCTCTCTCTCTCTCTCTCTCTCTCTCTCTCTCTCTCTCTCTCTCTCTCTACTAGATTTTGACTCTGGCTTCAAAAGTGTGGAAATGTAGTTGAAGTGTGTAGTGAAAGATTCATATAGGTTATGATGTTTGCAGTGTAAATGCTGAGTTGTTTAGTTACTTAGAAGAGAGAACCACAATTAATGGCTTCATGTTATTAAAATATTATATTATATATATACAGTATATATATATATATATATATATATATATATATATACATATACAAATATATATATATATATATATATATATGAATATATATTCAAATCACATATTTTGTATTATGATTATTCTTTTCTCTCTTTTTGTGTATTTGGTTGTTCTTATACTTCTAAAGTGCAACACATATGATGTTTTGATTTCTAGTGTGTTGACAATATACATATATTGAATGATAATCACGGAATAATCATGAAAAAAAAAAAGAAGATTAACTAAATCTACGAAATTGAGGAACGAAAACTAGAAATATTCTTTTGATGGAGTATGCAGCCTCTGGAAAAGGTCTTCGTTTAAACCTTACATAGCATTCGGCTCACCCTTTGATATAGCAGCTTTCACCGAGAAAAACCCAGAAAGGAAAAAGGGAATACAAATGACCTGGTCGTTTGTAGCAAAAGAAAAGGAGAGAAAAAAAAAAGAAAGATGAATGAGGAAAATGGATATTCAGAACGTTTGTAAGATTTGAAAGGAGAAACAACACTCGAAAGATCTGGAAATCGGGGAAATGGTGAGAAACATCATTAAAATCCCCAGACTTGCGCCCTGGAGTGGAAGAGAGAGCTGGAAAGGACTGATGGACTTTGCCAAAGGTAGAGGAAAAGGTTCACGGAATGTAAACAATGTTCCAAGCTGGGGGGAGGTCATATTTCCACCCTGTTTGGGTGTTTGCTTGTGTGTGTTTGTTTGTATGTGAACAGCTTTCTGGCTATAATTTTAATCGTAAAGTAAAGAAACTTGCAGCGATTAACTGTTATGTAAATATGTGAAAAAAGGAAACTGATTAAATTTTGGAAAGTCGTGGTCAAAGGTAGAGGAAAAGGTACACGGAATGTAAACAATGTTCCAAGCTGGGAGGAGGTTATATTTTCACCCTGTTTGGATGTATGTTTGTGTGTCTTTGTTTGTATGTGAACAGCCTCCTGGCTATAATTCTAATCTTAAAGTAAAGAAACTTGCAGCGATTAACTGTTATGTAAATATGTAAAAAAAGGAAACTGATTAAATTTTGCAAAGTCAAGGTCAAAGGAAAAGGAAAAGGTACACGGAATGTAAACAATATTCCAAGCTGGTTGTTCTAAAAAGGAATGTGTTTTGTGGTGATTCATAATCTCAGGCTTCGGGTAGAGGGTCACGACCTAAAAAGTCTCTCTGCTATAAATAATAAACCAGTGCTGTGTGTGATGTATGTTTTGTTAGTTTTCTAGTGATCTATAGAATGCTTGGTTTTTTTGTGATACACGTTTTCTTACCTGTTAGAAATGAAAGATGGGTAGAGAGAGAGAGAGAGAGAGAGAGAGAGAGAGACTGACTTGGCAGACATACTTCGCGAGAGAGAGAGAGAGAGAGAGAGAGAGAGAGAGAGAGTGGCTTAGCAGACATATTTCGCGAGAGAGAGAGAGAGAGAGAGAGAGAGAGACAGACAGACAGAGATTTGGCAGACATATTCGGGAGAGAGAGAGAGAGAGAGAGAGAGAGACAGAGATTTGGCAGACATATTCGAGAGAGAGAGAGAGAGAGAGAGAGAGAGATACTGACTTGGGAGACATATTTCGTAAGAGAGAGAGAGAGAGAGAGAGAGAGAGAGAGAGAGAATTATTCGGACGAAGTTTCTTTGGCCTTCCCACTACCCTCAAGGTTAATCATGCGATATCTCCTCTAGTTATTTCCTTATCATCTCCTCTTACGCCAATTGACGCAAGGGACGAATAATGTAAGTATTGAATTCAGGAGATAAGCTAATGAAAACTATAGAAATAAGACAAAGAAGGTAATATCAACGCCAATGATTACCCATTACCCATTAAATCTTCTTTGATTTCTGCGTTTACAGAATACCCCAGTAAGGGGGTAATGGGTTAATGGGGTAATGTCGTCAGTTATCCTTGCGCAATATCATGTAGGTATTACCAAAGGGTCTTTACAGTGTTTTTTCCATCCCTATTATTATTATTATTATTATCATTATTATTATCATTATTATTAATATTATTATTATTATCATTATTATTATTATTATTATTATTGTTATTATTATTATTATTATTATTATTATCATTATTATTAATATTATTATTATTATCATTATTATTATTATCATTATTATTATCATTATTATTATTATTATTAATTGCTAAGCTACAACCCAAGTTGGAAAAGCAGGATGCTATATGGCCAGGGGCTCCAACTGGGAAAATAGCCCAGTGAGGAAAGGAAGCAAGAAAAATAAAATATTTTAAAAACAGTAACAACATTAAAATATATAGCTCCTATATAAACTATAAAAGCTTTCACAAAACAAGAATTAAGCATTTGCTCCTTTTTTTCCACGAAATGTATTATAACAAAGCCACACAGCCTTTAAGCCAGGGTAGAAATGTCAGAATTGAGTTGCATAGCTGTAGAGAGATATATGCAATTCTAATGAAATACAAATAAACTCGTGAAAGCTGGTAATGGACAGGTACCGCTGGTTTTAGTCGAGGAATTTACGTAATTTTGTGATGCAAAGCTAATTCCAGTTAGGTACAGCTGAAGTCCTTTAAATCTACAGTTTTAAAGGTTTAAAGGACGCTCATGAATGGCAGAGGCAAAGGACAGTGACATTTCCCTATCAAGCAGGACATTACCCTAGAGACAGACCATATGATCAGCGTCCAAGCCCCCTCTCCACCCAAGCTAGGACAGAGGAGGGACAGGCACTGGCTGTTAATGATTAGCAGATAGACCTATAGGCTCCCTCAAGCACCCCCCCCCCTCCTTAGCTGAAAAGGATGGTGAGGTTGCAGCGACCAAAGGAACTAACGAGTTTGAGCGTGACTCTAACCCCATTCAGCTAACGACTTAGCAGATACATCTATAGGCTCCCTCAAGCCCATCATCCTTAGCTCAAAGGGAGGGTGAGGTTGCAGCGATCAAAGGAACTAACGAGTTTAAGCATGACTCAAACCCCAGTCTACCGTTCACAGTCAGGGACGTTACCGCATCGGCCACCACAACCGATCAGAGCCAGCACTCAAATAACCTACAATAATAACGTGCTGAAACTATTAGATTTATTTCGTTCTCTCTCTCTCTCTCTCTCTCTCTCTCTCTCTCTCTCTCTCTCTCGTAATCTGTCGGAGGACCTATCTCCTCTACCACACACAAGGTAAACATGGCTTCTGTAGTGACATGATTGCATGTTAATGTTGCAGTCTTTTCAAAGAGACAATATAACAATGGGTGAATCAATGGCTATTGGGGCAACCGGAACGTCGTTTCCTTGGGTGCATTGTATCTTCAATTGCTGTATTGTATTACTTTACTCTATTATGGTGTATTCTGTTATGTTACACTTGCTGTATTCTGTATCTTATTTCTATTCGTTTTGATACAGATTGTAAGTGATCCTTATAGCCTCACTATTTTCTCATCATCTGGAAATGAATAAGGGACAGTTGAGGGATCGATGAAGTATTAGACTACACTTTTCATCCAAGCTAGGACCAAGGAGGGCCAGGCAATAGCTGTTGATGACTCAGTAGATAGACCTATAGGCTCATCCAAACGCCCCATCCTTAGCTCACAAGGATAGTAAGGTTAAGCGACCAAGGAAACTAACAAGTTT
>NC_090746.1:118887511-118913097 GCF_036898095.1 Palaemon carinicauda | reverse complement strand
TCTCTCTCTCTCTCTCTCTCTCTCTCTCTCTCTCATTCTTCCATATATTTCCTGCTGTACGAAGTTCTTTAGCGATTTGATAGAGAAGGAATAATTTCATTGATGTCACTTTTATATGATGGTTTCCGACGTCAAATTTACAGTTATTGAATTAATATCTTATTTTATTGTCTTTCTAAGTCTATATTAGTTAAGTGGAACTTAATTCAAATAACCTATCTACTTCGCTATTGATTCTATTTCAGCTGTTCTGGTTTCATATATTTTACTCTCTCATTCTCTTTGCTGAGATGTCAACAACAAATAATCCCACGAAAAGATTTGTTTATTCAATTATCTAACCTAAAATTATTCTGATTATGTTTATCAGTCTTTTATCTGTTCTTTATTTGGGTTGCAGTGGCCGATGTGGTAATGTCCCTGAATGGTGAACACCAGACTGGGGTTTGAGTTTCGCTCAAACTCGTTGGTTCCTTTGGTCGCTGCAATCTCACCATCCTTTTAAACTAAGGATGGGGGTTTGGGGGAGCCTATAGGCCTGTCTGCTGAGCCATCAGCTGCCATTGCCTGGCCCTCCTTGGTCCTAGCTTGGGTGGAGAGGGGACTTGTGAACTGATCATATGAGTATATGGTCAGTCTCTAGGTCATTGTCCTGCTCAATAGGGTAATGTCACTGTCCCTTGCCTCTGCCATTCATGAGTGACCTTTAAACCTTTAAACTTGTGAGACAGTTTATGGCCGTCTTGTGAAAGATATATATTGCAAATAAATATCATAATGTCAGCATAGAGTTATTAATGGCTATATTAAATCCACTTTGATAAAAACACTGAATTATTTTCTTAAGTGTTTAATGATGGCAGTTCAAGTCCAGATTCATGTTTAAAGGCTAAAAGGCTTTCCATAAATGGCAGAGGGAAGCGACAGTGACATTGCCCTATCAAGCAGGACAATGCCCTAGAGACTGGCCATATTACATATGATCAGTGCCTAAGCCATCTATCCACCCAAGCTAGGACCAAGGAGGGCCAGGCAATGGTTGCTGATGACTCAGCAGATAGACCTATAGGCTCCCCCAAACACCCAATACTTAGCTCGCAAGGATGGTGAGATTGCAACTACCAGAGTAACTAACGAGTTTGAACGGGATTCGAACACCAGTTTGGCGTTCAGAAGTCAGTAGCGTTACCACATCGGCTCCCAAACACCCCATACTTAGCTCACAAGGATGGCGAGATCGCAACTACCAGAGTAACTAACGAGTTTGAACGGGACTCGAACCCCAGTTTGGCGTTCAGAAGTCAGCAGCGTTACCACATCGGCTCCCGAACACCCCATACTTAGCTCACAAGGATGGCAAGATTGCAACTACCAGAGTAACTAACGAGTTTGAACGGGACTTGAACCCCAGTTTGGCAATCACCAGGCCACTACAAGTTACAAAGTAATTCTTGTTGGATCAATCAACTTCAGACGAAAGGAGACGTTCGTAAATGTATTAATAAAAGGAAATCAAAGGAACTCCAATGACGTAATCTTCAAATCATAATCAAAACCACATTATTCACTATCTTTGTGATCACGTCATAATTCAATTTCTATGTTTAGATTCAATTATGCTGTTCAGTATAACTGATTACAATTATTCCCATTAACTCTTAAGACTCCCCTTTCAACCCCATTAATTATATTTTATGTAAATTAATATTTTCTCCCACATCACTAACTGGGGCAACTAATTATCTCTGGTATTGTCTTTATGAATATTGAATCATAAATCTTATTTTTCTTTTAATTGATATAAGTAAATATTTTTGAGACCTAAACAAAAGGAGGAAAATAACTGAAAATATTTTTTCTATTTTTTCTTTATCCCTTATTATGAAATACACATTTATAATTTTACAATTTATAACATATATACATCATAATATATTTACATTAAATTTTTTTTTTTATTTTTCATATTGGTATATGAAAAGCCTACGGTCCAAAAGGACTGGTGGGAATTGTATTAATTTAATTATATCGAGAAAAGAATCATGAATTGGACTCGCAGTAGAATAATGACCAGTTTAGGAAGCCCAAAATTTTCTTTTTTGAAAAATCTTGGTAAAGACATTTGGTTTCGAAAGACGTGTTTTTGTGAAGTAAGGCATTGTGAAATGGCTTTAATTAGTTTCTTAAGAGTATTTATTTCACATAACTAACTTTAGTATCACAAAACATTTACAGAATACGACCAGTTTAGGAAGCCCCCAAAATTTTCTTTTTTGAAAAATCTTGGTAAAGACATTTGGTTTCGAAAGACGTGTTTTTGTGAAGTAATGGTATTGTGAAATGGCTTTAATTAGTTTCTTAAAGTATTTATTTCACATAACTAACTTTAGTATCCTTTACCATTTACAGATACGTTTTGATGAACGTCTTCGTATCTGATTTATACTCGTATATATGAAAGCTATTGTTGACTTTGATATAGATTTGATGATTCCATTTTGGCTTCTTATGATATTTCATTTTCATATTTTCAAATTCTGGCGATTCTAATTTGTTGTTCAGTTAGATTTTTTTTTTTAGATTTTTGTATCAATTTAGTTATTCATTATTGCGTATCTTTATTTCATCCATTATTTCCTTATTATCCTAGTGTTATTTTAATTATTTTTATTTGTGTTGATTTCAGCATTAGTCTTATATATTCACATTGATTTTGACGGATTGTGATGTATTTAATACATCTATAAAGGCTGCATTACTTGGCTATAATTTATAGAATTGAGTTTGGGGGGGGTACGGGAAGGGGGGAGGAAAGAGGGGAGCTATTTGGCCACGAAGGGTTGTGGTGGCCTGGTGGTAGCGTCCCTGTCTGGTGATTGCCAGACTGGGGTTCGAGTCCCGCTCAAACTCGTTAGTTTCGTTTGTCAATGCAACCTCACTATCTCTGTGAGCTAAGGGTGGAGGGTTTGGGGGAGCCTATAAATCTATCTGCTTAGTCATCAGCAGCCATTGCCTGGCCCTCCTTGGTCCTAGCTTGGGTAGAGAGGGGGCTTGGTCAGTCTCTAGGGCACTGTCTTGCTCGATAGGCTAATATCACTGTCTCTTGTCTCTGCCATTCATGAGTGACCTTTAAGCCTTTAAATCTCAGTACAGAATTCATCTTATTTTGTGTGTGTGGTAGGTGAGGTATTACGAGAGAGAGAGAGAGAGAGAGAGAGAGAGAGAGAGAGAGAGAGAGAGAGAGAATTTCAAATTTTACTTTCGGTGCTTGCATCAAGATTAAAAACAAAGCTATAGCATATAAGTCATCAGTGAGAGAGAGAGAGAGAGAGAGAGAGAGAGAGAGAGAGAGAGAGAGAGAGAAATCCACATGTTACTTCCGGAAATAAGTCTAATTCTTCGTGCTTGCAAAAAAATAAAAAACATTAAAAACGGAGAGAGAGAGAGAGAGAGAGAGAGAGAGAGAGAGAGAGAGAGAGAGAGAATAATAGATACCGTAATAAAGTTAATAGGTTCAGCCCGCTATTGTTATAGCTTTGATGTGGCTTTGGTGTATGTTGGCTATAAAGCTAAATGGACTTCATCTCCATCTGACGGGACTTCACTTAGCATCAGAAAATTACTTAAATTCCTCGACTAAAACCAGCGGTACCTGTCCATTGCCAGCTTTCACGAGTTTATTTGTATTTCATTAGGTCGTAGGTTGGCCTGGGCACCAACTGCCCGTTGAGATACTACCGCTAGAGAGTTATGGGGTCCTTTGACTGGCCAGACAGTACTACATAGGACCCTTCTCTCTGGTTACGGTTCTTTCCCTTTGCCTACAAAGACACCGAATAGTTTGGCCTATTCTTTACAGATTCTCCTCTGTCCGCATACACCTGACAACACTGAGATTGCCAAAATATTCGTCTTCACCCAAGGGGTTAACTACTGCACTGTAATTGTTCAGTGGCTGCTTTCCTCTTGGTAAGGGTAGAAGAGACTCTTCAGCTATGGTAAGCAGCTCTTCTAGGAGAAGGACACTCCAAAATCAAACCATTGTTCTCTAGTCTTGGGCAGTGCCATAACCTCTGTACCATGGTCTTCCACTGTCTTGGGTTAGAGTTCTCGTGCTTGAGGGTACACTCGGGCACACTTCTATCTAGTTTCCCTTCCTCTTGTTTTGTTAAATTTTTTTTTATAGTTTTCATAGGAAATATTTTTTTTAATGTTACTATACTTAAAATATTTTACTTTTCTTTCTTTCCTTTCCTCACTGGGCTATTTTCCCTGTTGGGGCCCCTGGGCTTGTAGCATCCTGCTTTTCCAACTAGGGTTGTAGCTTAGCATTTAATAATAATAATAATAATAATAATAATAATTGCATATCCCTATACAACTGTGTAACTCAATTAAAACAATTCAACTGTGGCTTAAATACCGTGCGTCTTTGTTGTAATTCAATACCTATATGTATGTATGTATGTATGTATGTATGTATGTATGTATGTATGTGTCTAGGTATGTATGTATGTATGCATGTATGTATGTATGTATGTGTCTAAGTATGTATTTATGTATGTATGTAAATGAACAGATGATTATGCTCATGAATTAATTTTATTATTATTATTACTAGCCAAGCTACAACCCTAGTTCGAAAAGCAAGATGCTATAAGCCCAAGGGCTCCAACAGGGAAAAATAGCCCAGTGAGGAAAGGAAATAAGGAAATAAATAAATGATGAGAATAAATTATCAATATATCATTCTAAAAACAGTGACAACGTCAAAATAGATATGTCATATATAAACTATTAACAACGTCAAAAACAGATATGTCATATATAAATTATAAAAAGACTCCTGTCAGCCTGGTTAACATAAAAACATTTGCTCCAACTTTGAACTTTTGAAGTTCTACTGATTCAACTACCCGATTAGGAAGATCCTTCCATAACTTGGTAACAGCTGGAATAAAACTTCTAGAATACTGTGTAGTATTGAGCCTCATGAATATAAAGTATAAAACCCTCTTATTTTAGTAAAAGTAAAAATATTTCGAATGAAAACTTTTCAATGCGAGATTAGATTTAAGTATACGACTCTAAGAAGATAGAAATAAAGTAAGAGGAAACGAAAAGATTCAGTCAATTGTCTTAAAGTTAGAGAATAAATCATTATCCGAAGCGAGTATGATTAAATACAACAGGAATTGATTGGCATAATACACTTTGAAGTAGTTTGTAGACCTTGTTTCCACCATCTAGAAAGTAATCCAAAAGATTTAGTGTTGTTTCTTACCATTTTTGCAGATCTGCATTCCTCATTATCTTACTTTCTTTTAGTATATAACTTGAACTGTAAGATTAACTAGCGTTTAAACATTAAATTTTATCTAGTTCTATGATTTGTTTTATCTATGATTTGATGCAACAGGAATATGTTCGCATAATACACATCGAAGTAGTCTGTAGACCTTGTTTCCACCGTCTAGAAAGTAATCCAAATGAATTAGTGTTGTTTCTTACCATTTTTGCAGATATGCATTCCTCATTTTCTTGCTTTCTTTCAGTATATCACTTGTACTGTAAGATTAACTAGCGTTTAAACATTACATTTTATCTAGTTTTATGATTTGGTTTATCTATGATTTGATGCAACAGGAATATGTTGTCATAATACACTTCGAAGTGGTTTGTAGACCTTGTTTCCACCATCTAGAAAGTAATGCAAAGGATTTAGTGTTGTTTCTTACCATTTTTGTAGATATGCATTCTCATTATCTTACTTTCTTTTAGTATATCACTTGTACTGTAAAGTTAACTAACGTTTAAACATTACATTTTATCTAGTTTTATGATTTGTTTTATCTATGGTTTGATGCAACAGTAATATGTTGGCATGATACTGTACCAACCGTGTGTCACACGATCGTACATAAATTATTTTGTATATATTATGCTTGTATCTGCACTCTTCCCTCGCACTAAAAAGAACCAGAATAAACATGTCTGCGTCTTTCCTCTCTAACATTGTCTGTTTCTCGAACATGAAAATTCCTGTTGCCTTGAGGTTTTGTATATAAAGGAGAGTGTTCTTTGATAAAGTAACTCAGTTGTTTTTAACTTGCCTTTGAGTTCACAACCTTCTCTCGCTCGTCACAATACACTTCGAAGTAGTCTGTAGACCTTGTTTCCACCATCTAGAAAGTAATCCAAAGGATTTAGTGTTGTTTCTTATCATTTTTACAGATATGCATTCCTCATTATCTTACTTTCTTTTAGTATATAACTTGTACTGTAAAGTTAACTAACGTTTAAACGTTACATTTTATCTAGTTTTAGGATTTGCTTTATCTTTAGATCAAGCTACCGTCTTCCAAATGAAAAACGTCACAGTATTATTTATTTTATTCTTGATTTTTAAAGACAATGTTTACTTTTTTAAACTTTTTTTTATTTCCTCTTCTCTCCTAATTGTCTTTTGAAATAAAGCCAAGCAGAAAAATATAGTGAAATTGTACCGTGAGTTCTAACGTGATAAAAATTCATTTACACTAAAATACATAACAAAGATTTAATTTTTTTTTATAATCTTAAATGTAAAGTTATGAGGCAGTTGACTCTTCTAAGCATTTATATCAAGAACAGATCTAATGAGGTATAGTTCTCAAATTCAATATTTTACTACATCGTTTGAAACATCAAATTGTACTTAAATAATTCATCAATATCATCATCTCCTCCAAAAGGCCTTTACTTAAACACTTACCAGAAAATATTTTTTGTATTTATTCAAACTTAATCTCTCTCTCTCTCTCTCTCTCTCTCTCTCTCTCTCTCTCTCTCTCTCTCTCTCTCTCTCTCTCTCTCTAATAAGATACCTAATAAGTTGACTCTACAACTATTTCATCATCTCCAAACTGACTTCCCTAATCAAGATATTATATTTTTTCAGGCCTTTTAGGTTAGCTTTTTATTTAAAAAAATATCTTTCTCTTTTTTAATAGACCCATTTTTAATAAGATCCGTTAAATAATTTTTTAGGTTAGCTTTTTATTTAAAAAATATCTTTCTCTTTTTTAATAGACCCAATTTTAATAAGATCTGTTAAATAATTTTTTAGGTTAGCTTTTTATTTAAAAAATATCTTTCTCTTTTTTAATAGACCCAATTTTAATAAGATCCGTTAAATAATTTTTTAGGTTAGCTTTTTATTTAAAAAATATCTTTCTCTGTTTTAATTTACCCATTTTTAATAAGATCCGTTAAATAATTTTTTAGGTTAGCTTTTTATTTAAAAAAATATCTTTCTCTGTTTTAAAAGACCCCTTTTTGATAAGATCCGTTAAATATTTTTTTTTTCCATTGCTGCAGTCTACAATCTACTAGATCTTATTTTTATTTCCACTAATTGGTCGTTAATCATCCACCCTTTAAGGCTATTAATAGCTCTAATTATGCAAATTATAACGTAATGAGCACTCTTGAATTAATCCAATCCTCAGTCTGTGTAATGGTTGGAACGAGGGTCGAATTGTCATTTTGACCGAGGCTAATCTCTCTCTCTCGCCACTGGCCTTCCACGAACTCAGCCTCGTCCAGCAAGTGGGTTTGAAGTAAAGCTTGAATGAGAGAGAGAGAGAGAGAGAGAGAGAGAGAGAGAGAGAGAGAGAGAGAGATAGATTGGAATTAAGTTTAAATAGATAAACATTATACAAAAAATTTTTCAAAGAGAGAGAGAGAGAGAGAGAGAGAGAGAGAGATTGGAATTAAGTTTAAATAAATACACATTATACAAAACAAATTTCAAAGAGAGAGAGAGAGAGAGAGAGAGAGAGAGAGAGATAGAGAGGGAGAGAGAGAGAGAGAGAGAGAGAGAAAGAGAGAGAGAGAGAGATTGGAATTAAGTTTAAGTAAATGCACATCATACAAAAAAATTTTCAAAGAGAGAGAGAGAGAGAGAGAGAGAGAGAGAGAGAGAGAGAGAGAGAGAGAGAGAGAGAGAGATTGGAATTAAGTTTAAATAAATACACATTATACAAAAGAATTTTCAAGAGAGAGAGAGAGAGAGAGAGAGAGAGAGAGAGAGAGAGAGAGAGAGAGAGAGAGAGAGATTGGAATTAAGTTTAAATAAATGCACATTATACAATAAAAATTTCAGAGAGAGAGAGAGAGAGAGAGAGAGAGAGAGAGAGAGAGAGAGAGAGAGACATTGGAATTAAGTTTAAATAAATGCACATTATACAAAAAAATTTTCAAAGAGAGAGAGAGAGAGAGAGAGAGAGAGAGAGAGATTGGAATTAAGTTTATATAAATGCACATTATACAAAAAAAATTCAAAGCACATTATACAAAAAAAATTTCAAAGAGAGAGAGAGAGAGAGAGAGAGAGAGAGAGAGAGAGAGAGAGAGAGAGAGAGAGAGAGAGAGAGATTGGAATTAAGTTTAAATAAATGCACATTATACAAAACAAATTTTCAAAGAGAGAGAGAGAGAGAGAGAGAGAGAGAGAGAGAGAGAGAGAGAGAGAGAGAGAGAGAGAGAGAGAGAGAAAGAGAGAGATTGGAATTAAGTTTAAATAAATACACATTATACAAAAAAAATTTTCAAAGAGAGAGAGAGAGAGAGAGAGAGAGAGAGAGAGAGAGAGAGAGAGAGAGAGAGAGAGAGAGAGATTGGAATTAAGTTTATATAAATGCACATTGTACAAAAAAAATATTTTCTGGTAATTATTAAAGTGAAGGTCCTTTGCGTCAATAGGCGTGGGAGGAGATGATGATAATGATGAATTATCGAAGTATAGTTTGCTGTTTCAAATGATGTATTAAAATATTGAATATGAGAACTACACCTCATTAGATCTGTTCTTGATATAATTGCTTAGAAGACTCGTATATTCTACCTCATAACTTTACATTTGTTTAAAATTATAAAAAGATATAAATATTTGCTATATATTTAAGTGTAAATGACTTATCACCCTAGTGTTCACAGTACCATTTCACTATATTTGTCTGCAATGAAATGTTAATACTTTGCTTGTGCTTTCGTTAAAAGCCGTCGCTCCTCTGTTATTATTATTATTATTACTATCCAAGCTACAACCCTAGTTGGAAAAGCAAGATGCTATAAGCCCAGGGGCTCCAACAGGGAAAAATAGCCCAGTGAGGAAAGGAAATAAGGAAATAAATAAATGAAGAGAACAAATTAACAATAAATCGTTCTAAAAAAAAGTAACAACGTCAAAACAGACATGTCACATATAAACTATAAACAACATAAAAAACAAATATGTCATAAATAAACTATAAAAAGACTCTTGTCCGCCAGGTCAACAAAAAAGCATTTGCTCCAACTTTGAACTTTTGAAGTTCTACTGATTCAACTGATTCAACTGCTGATTCAACTACTGATTCTTCTGATTCAACTACTGATTCTACTGATTCAACTACCCGATTAGTCCAGATCAAACGTTTGCTTTACAAGCAAACCAACTACAACCGAATTGGACATAACTGGACTTCGTGTGAAAATAAAACTCCGTCAATTCTGTCCATTAATACACTGGGTTAATTGCATTTCCCTAGAATTTTATAAACCTTCACAGCTTTGTTACTGAATTTGCGTCATTCAACGCTGGGTTTAAGGGCATTTCCCTAGAATTTTATAAACCTTCACAGCTTTGTTACTGAATTTGCGTCATTCAACGCTGGGTTTAAGGGCATTTCCCTAGAATTCTATAAACCTTCACAGCTTTGTTACTGAATTTGCGTCATTCAACGCTGGGTTTAAGGGCATTTCCCTAGAATTTTATAAACCTTCACAGCTTTGTTACTGAATTTGCGTCATTCAACGCTGGGTTTAAGGGCATTTCCCTAGAATTTTATAAACCTTCACAGCTTTGTTACTGAATTTGCGTCATTCAACGCTGGGTTTAAGGGCATTTCCCTAGAATTCTATAAACCTTCTCACCTTTGTTACTGAATTTGCGTCATTCAACGCTGGGTTTAAGGGCATTTCCCTAGAATTCTATAAACCTTCTCACCTTTGTTACTGAATTTGCGTCATTCAACGCTGGGTTTAAGGGCATTTCCCTAGAATTTTATAAACCTTCTCAGCTTTGTTACTGAATTTGTGTCATTCAACGCTGGGTTTAAGGGCATTTCCCTAGAATTTTATAAACCTTCACACCTTTGTTACTGAATTTGCGTCATTCAACGCTGGGTTTAAGGGCATTTCCCTAGAATTCTATAAACCTTCACAGCTTTGTTACTGAATTTGCGTCATTCAACGCTGGGTTTAAGGGCATTTCCCTAGAATTCTATAAACCTTCACAGCTTTGTTACTGAATTTGCGTCATTCAACGCTGGGTTTAAGGGCATTTCCCTAGAATTCTATAAACCTTCACAGCTTTGTTACTGAATTTGCGTCATTCAACGCTGGGTTTAAGGGCATTTCCCTAGAATTCTATAAACCTTCACAGCTTTGTTACTGAATTTGCGTCATTCAACGCTGGGTTTAAGGGCATTTCCCTAGAATTCTATAAACCTTCACAGCTTTGTTACTGAATTTGCGTCATTCAACGCTGGGTTTAAGGGCATTTCCCTAGAATTCTATAAACCTTCTCACCTTTGTTACTGAATTTGCGTCATTCAACGCTGGGTTTAAGGGCATTTCCCTAGAATTTTATAAACCTTCACAGCTTTGTTACTGAATTTGCGTCATTCAACGCTGGGTTTAAGGGCATTTCCCTAGAATTCTATAAACCTTCACAGCTTTGTTACTGAATTTGCGTCATTCAACGCTGGGTTTAAGGGCATTTCCCTAGAATTCTATAAACCTTCTCACCTTTGTTACTGAATTTGCGTCATTCAACGCTGGGTTTAAGGGCATTTCCCTAGAATTCTATAAACCTTCACAGCTTTGTTACTGAATTTGCGTCATTCAACGCTGGGTTTAAGGGCATTTCCCTAGAATTCTATAAACCTTCACAGCTTTGTTACTGAATTTGCGTCATTCAACGCTGGGTTTAAGGGCATTTCCCTAGAATTCTATAAACCTTCACAGATTTGTTACTGAATTTGCGTCATTCAACGCTGGGTTTAAGGGCATTTCCCTAGAATTCTATAAACCTTCACAGCTTTGTTACTGAATTTGCGTCATTCAACGCTGGGTTTAAGGGCATTTCCCTAGAATTCTATAAACCTTCACAGCTTTGTTACTGAATTTGCGTCATTCAACGCTGGGTTTAAGGGCATTTCCCTAGAATTCTATAAACCTTCACAGCTTTGTTACTGAATTTGCGTCATTCAACGCTGGGTTTAAGGGCATTTCCCTAGAATTCTATAAACCTTCACAGCTTTGTTACTGAATTTGCGTCATTCAACGCTGGGTTTAAGGGCATTTCCCTAGAATTCTATAAACCTTCACAGCTTTGTTACTGAATTTGCGTCATTCAACGCTGGGTTTAAGGGCATTTCCCTAGAATTCTATAAACCTTCACAGCTTTGTTACTGAATTTGCGTCATTCAACGCTGGGTTTAAGGGCATTTCCCTAGAATTCTATAAACCTTCACAGCTTTGTTACTGAATTTGCGTCATTCAACGCTGGGTTTAAGGGCATTTCCCTAGAATTCTATAAACCTTCACAGCTTTGTTACTGAATTTGCGTCATTCAACGCTGGGTTTAAGGGCATTTCCCTAGAATTCTATAAACCTTCACAGCTTTGTTACTGAATTTGCGTCATTCAACGCTGGGTTTAAGGGCATTTCCCTAGAATTTTATAAACCTTCAGAGCTTTGTTACTGAATTTGCGTCATTCAACGCTGGGTTTAAGGGCATTTCCCTAGAATTTTATAAACCTTCACAGCTTTGTTAGTGAATTTGCGTCAATCAACGCTGGGTTTAAGGGCATTTCCCTAGAATTCTATAAACCTTCACAGCTTTGTTAGTGAATTTGCGTCATTCAACGCTGGGTTTAAGGGCATTTCCCTAGAATTTTATAAACCTTCACAGCTTTGTTAGTGAATTTGCGTCATTCAACGCTGGGTTTAAGGGCATTTCCCCTAGAATTTTATAAACCTTCACAGCTTTGTTACTGAATATGCGTCATTCAACGCTGGGTTTAAGGGCATTTCCCTAGAATTCTATAAACCTTCACAGCTTTGTTACTGAATTGGGTCATTCAACGCTGGGTTTAAGGGCATTTCCCTAGAATTTTATAAACCTTCACACCTTTGTTACTGAATTTGCGTCATTCAACGCTGGGTTTAAGGGCATTTCCCTAGAATTTTATAAACCTTCTCACCTTTGTTACTGAATTTGCGTCATTCAACGCTGGGTTTAAGGGCATTTCCCTAGAATTTTATAAACCTTCACACCTTTGTTACTGAATTTGCGTCATTCAACGCTGGGTTTAAGGGCATTTCCCTAGAATTCTATAAACCTTCACACCTTTGTTACTGAATTTGCGTCATTCAACGCTGGGTTTAAGGGCATCTCCCTAGAATTCTATAAACCTTCACAGCTTTGTTACTGAATTTGCGTCATTCAACGCTGGGTTTAAGGGCATTTCCCTAGAATTCTATAAACCTTCACAGCTTTGTTACTGAATTTGCGTCATTCAACGCTGGGTTTAATTGCATTTCCCTAAAATTTTATAAACCTTCAGAGTTTTGTTACTGAATTTGCGTCATTCAACGCTGGGATTAAGGGCATTTCCCTAGAATTTTATAAACCTTCACAGCTTTGTTACCGAATTTGCGTCATTCAATGCTGGGTTTAAGGGCATTTCCCTAGAATTTTATAAACCTTCACAGCTTTGTTACCGAATTTGCGTCATTCAACGCTGGGTTTAAGGGCATTTCCCTAGAATTTTATAAACCTTCACAGCTTGGTTACTTAATTTGCGTCACTCAACGCTGGGTTTAAGGATGTAAGAAATTGTTTTCCATAATTTTCTGTATATCTTTTCTCTCTCTAAAATGAAAAGTAATATTAAACACTTACATGTCACTGGAATTATATTTCATAATCCACAGTTAAATAAGACATTAATAACCTTCTTTTATTTTTTATTAGAACAATAGTGTTATATAGCTCAATACTACACAGTATTCTAGAAGTTTTATTCCAGCTGTTACCAAGTTGTGGAATGATCTTCCTAATCCGGTAGTTGAATCAGTAGAACTTCAAAAGTTCAAAGTTGGAGCAAATATTTTTATGTTGACCAGGCTGATACGAGTCTTTTTATAGTTTATATATTTTAGAATGATATATTGTTAATTTATTCATCATTTATTTATTTCCTTATTTCCTTTCCTCACTGGGCTATTTTTCCCTGTTGGAACCCTTGGGAGTATAGCTTCTTACTTTTCCAACTAGGGTTGTAGCTTGGCTAATAATAATAATAATAATAATAATAATAATAATATATAAATTAGCTGAAGGGATATCTAATATCCTGTTTCAAAATGTGTATGTACCATCTTTGATGCCAGAAAAGCTGTAGTTTTCGATTAATATAACATCTTAGATACGGTAAAAAAAAAAATATTTATTATGAAATTATTTTTCATCATAAACAATAGTTTCTGAAAAGGTGTATAAGAAAAGAAAGATGCATAATAATTCCGAAAAACCATACTTTTAAAAATAGTCTTTCGTGGATTGATTATATTACAGCACTCCGAATACCTTTGGTAATGTGAAAAAATGGATTTAATAGAATATACAGAAGTAATGGAAAAATTATGAATTATATCTACAGTAAGGTTATTATATAAGTACAATAGATACATATTTTTTTTTTTTTTCAAAAATGGTGATAAGGAACTATTGAACATTTAAATCTTACGAAAAAAAAAAAACTGACCTCGAGATTATAGATAAAGAATTAAATCCTTCTCTTTTCAGGAAAGTAAAATGTAGATATTGTTTATTTTTTTTTTTATTCATAACTTTGAACTCCAAAATTCACGATGCAAAGACTGAAATTGAGTGTTAGGAATCAGGAATTTTTCCTCACTCGATTACTGGACCAATTTCTGAGTTAAATATCTTTGCAGATATATTTTTTGTAGTTCATCTTCCAAACCTTCTCTAGGTGTGCATTCCTCAGTAAATAACGAACTAATATCTAGACATTTATAAGAGATCGTCTTTATCTTTCTAACATCGTTTTCATGTTAACCGTCTGACCCACTTGAAAAAAAAATATCCGTTATGATTTATAAGTTATAGAATAAGCTTTATCAAAAGAATTCATAATTAATCTATGATTTCAATAGTATACATATATATATATATATATATATATATATATATATATATATATATATATATATATATATATATATATATATATATATGTATATATACAAATATATATATATATATATATATATTGTGATATCCCCATATGTTGTACATATGCTAACATATCTGATTTGTGTAAAGTTTATTTTTCCATTTTCTTTGTAAATACATCACCTTATTTCAGCGCCATCTTCATTCCATTTTTCTCATTATCTTTTGTTTACACTCGCCTTCCTGCTGTAAATCATCCCTGTTTTCTTACCTTACATGTTATAAGGTAACCCCAAATTTATTGTTTTGTTAGAATACATTGTTCTCACCACGAGATTCATCTACCTTACTCACCCATTCACTTTGCATTGCTTATTATTGTTGTTTTGAAGTGCTTTTTCATTGTTTTGTTTAACGTAAGATTAAAGTTTTGTTTATAACATAGTTTATTGTTCCTGTCCTCCAATTGTCCTGCTATTGGTGCTTCTGTTGTCTGCAACCAGCTTTAAGAAGATACATTTGATCATAATCAACAATCTTATACACTCGTAATAAGAAACAAGTGAATTTGGAAGTCTACCCATATGACTTCTATTTTATTGTGTGAAGTGAACTACCGCCCATTGTAAAGGGGTAATTGTTTGCACAGTGGTTCGTCACATAATAGTTGGGGGCCTGTCCGGGATCTGATGTGCGATCTGATGTGCGATCTGATGTGCGATATATGTGTGATATGATTCATCAAATTTATATCAAGTGAGTGAATCGTGAAAGAACAGTTCCAGTGATTATGAACAGTATTGAGTGTTGTGTTGTGGCGTACCAAGGATAAAGGACGACAGTAATAATTCCAAGGTAAGGTAGATGTCTCGTCTCCCTCTCATTAGACATTTATGTATAATATGTCTGGGTAGTCATTTGGTTGTAAGAGGAACAAGTCACGCTTAATATAGTTAAGACTTAGGTATGCTGATTGTCCAGCTTCTAAACCACCCTTATTAATTGAAGATACCCCCAGTAGGTAGCTTTTAAAGTTTCGCCTACTCAAATCTCGTATCCCAGAGATTTCTCATAAAAAAAAAAAAAAAATCTGAAGCCCTAAGATTTTGTCATTTCTTAAAATCACCATTCAAAAGTGATATTTAGGAAATAAGTCAAATTTCATTAGATGTGATTTATTAAATTAAGTTTCATTATAAGTGAAATTTCCTCCATCTCAATTTCAAGATAAAGTGAATTATTTTGTTATATAAATTTCTTAAGTGAAATTAGCCAATTTCCAATTTCGGAGATTTTCGTAATTCTAATCGTTATCTCTAGTCAGGAAATTAACTTATATATTGTTTGGTGTTAAAAGTACTATTTTGGTGTACAAATAACATTTACGTATCGGTAAATGAATATTTAAATACTTGTGTTAAATTACTCCTGTTATATCTATAAAGCGCATAGTAAGTATTTTGTCCAGTTTGCGCATTATTCTGATAATCAATTACTTTAAACAAGGTGTTGACTATTAACTAGATACTTCATCATAACGAGAATAATATAGTATTTATATAAATTAGAAGGTAACATTGTAAAGTTATCAAATTAAGCTGGTATAAATTAAAAGGAAATGTAAACTAGAACGTGCTAATTAAGTATGTTTAAAAAAAAAAATACCTTTGCGTTTTAAAGCCTTGTTTACCGATTCGGTAAAATTGTTGTAAAAGTTTGTGATGTTAAGCGTGTCGTTTGAGTAGTTATGAAGTAGTTAGCCGCGTGTTCAAGATCTCGAACGTAAAAAAAAAAAAAAAAAAAAAAAAAAACATTGTTCAGTTGTTAACGGTGAATAAAAGTTTTATAGTATCGTAAGTTTCGCGAGACTCAATTTTGTATTTAAGCTATTTTTGTGTAAGGTGATCTAATCATATAATTCTGTAATTTTGTGATCTCTCGATCTTGTAATTTTGTGATCGCTATTTTGTCTTTCTGTGATCGAAAGATTGTTATTTTGCGATCGTATGATCTTATATTTATTCTTGTAAAGTTTGGATATTTATTTTAATTTGTACTTATCTTACACCACAGGCGACATTCAAAATGCCTTTCAACTTGCAACAATTTATTGTATCACCACGGGATCATGTGGAATCTCTCACAGTTGCCACAAAAACTGACCTAAAGAATCTAGCTCGCCATTATGATGTACAGGTTCCTACAACTGCCGTAAAATGTGTAATTCTCAGTCATATTTTGAACTTCCTTGTAGATGAAGATATTGTTCCAGAAGAAGAATTGGCTGACGTTCGAGCTCTAACCGTTACCAATCCAAATGGTGACTTGCATAAACTAAGTCTACAGCTGGAGTTGGAAAAGATGAAGATGCAAGCCGCAACTGCAGCGGCAACTGCTGCAACTGCCGCCGCTGAGGTAGAAGAAAGGAAAGCCGCTGCTGCTGAGAGAGCTGCAACTGCCGCAACTCTGGTAGAACGAGAGAAAGCTGCCACAGAACGAGAAAGAGCCGCTGCTGCTGAACGAGCCGCAACTGCCGCCGCTGAGTTAGAAGAGAGGAAAGCCGCTGCTGCTGAGCGCACGGCTGCTGCTGCTGCTTCCCTAGAACGTATCAAGGTGGAAACTGCTGCGGAAGCTGCTGCAACTGCTTTGGAGCAACAAGAAAAAGAAAGTGAACAGAAAAACAAAGCTCTCCGTGTTAGGCTGCAGATTGAGAGAGAAGCGGCCACAGTAACAGAACGGGATCTGGCATTTATAAGACTGAAAGAAAAGGAAGAAGGTAAGCTAATTCCCGAACCCTTTGATGTGGGCAAGGTGCAGAAATTGCTGCCCACATTTGAAGAACGGGAACCTGATAACTACTTTTCTGTGTTTGAAGACACAGCCAAGAATCTCAATTGGCCTCAGGACAAATGGTATTTAATCATCCGGAACTCATTTAAAGGTAAAGCATTATCTGTATGTGCCACTATGTTAGAGGAACATGATTATTTTATAATTAAACAGGCAATCCTTGATGCTTATTCTATTACTGCGGAAGGTTATAGGCAAATATTTCGTAATAGTCAGAAGCAAGTTCAGCAGACCTTTTTAGAATTTATGAATGGAAAGATTAAACAGTTTCAGAAGTGGGTAGACAAAGTAGATGTCAAAACTTTCGAGCAGTTGAAAGATTTAATAGTAATGGAGGAGTTCTTAAGGAAAATACCAGGTAGCATTAATGTGTATCTAAGAGAGCAGAATGAATCTGACCCTAAGAAAGCCGCTTTAAAGGCAGATGACTATGCTCTTATTCATAAAGTAGGTAAAACCCCATATAGAGAAATTAGACCTAAGGAAACTTGTACATACTGCAAACAAGAAGGACATCATATTTCAGAATGTCCTGATCCACATTGTGCAGCTTCATACTTAAAGAGAAAACCTAATCCCCCTCAATTCTCTCCTAAGCAAATGAATCTGCCCAAACAGGAACCAAAACCTAAGGTGGAGAAGAAAAAGACCTTCCATTGTGCATCACACGAGTCCCAAGCGTTTGCACCCTTCACTTGCTCAGGCAAAATAAATGGTAAACCTGTAACCATACTCAGAGACACTGGATCCTCTCAAACGATAGTCTCTCCTAAAGTAATACGACCTAAAGGTGAAACTCACAGGTATGTTGCAGTTAATGACCTAACCAGTAAGTCTATGTTACCTCTCATTAATGTAAACCTTCATTGTCCTTATTTCTCTGGAACTACTGATGTAGCTGTAAATTCAGAACTGTTACCATGCAAGAATGTAGATGTAATCCTGGGTAATGACATAGCTAACTCTGTTGTCTTAACAAACTTAATAGCAGTATCTCCAGGAGATGTTGTACAGGAGGAATGCTTAGCAGTGACACGAAGCAGTAAAAAGGACACCACTACTGAATCATCATCAAACCCGTTGCCAGTCTCTGAACCTATGGATTTCAACGAGTTGATGAGTACATATAAGATCCAGCCTGATTCCTTTAGCTATCAACAAAGGAAAGATGTCACTCTACAGCAGTGTTTCAACCAAGTGAAACCAAAGGATACCAACAAGTGTTCTTATTTTTATATTAATAATGATGTACTAATGAGAAAATTCAGGTCCAGCAAGAACAGTCATCTAGAAACCTGGAAGGATCTATTCCAGGTAGTTGTTCCTAAGGATATAAGACCTCTGATCCTAGAATTGTCTCACTCTGCTGACTCTCATCTTGGTATCACTAAAACATATGAACGCATCAGTCAAGACTTTTATTGGCCAAACATGAAGAATGACATTAAAGAGTACGTAAAAACATGTACAACATGTCAAAAAGTAAGTAGTCCTAATGTAAAAGTACCAGTTGCACCATTAAAACCTATACTTGTGCCTAAAGAACCTTTCAGTAAGATCATAGTAGATTGTGTAGGCCCTTTGCCTAAGACAAAAGGGGGACATGAATACTTGCTTACGGCCTTATGCCCAACTACCCGTTATCCATTTGCAGTACCTTTAAGAAACATTTCAGCCAAGAACATCCTAAAGTCACTAGTGTCCATATTTACTGTTGTAGGATTTCCAACTGAACTACAATGTGATCAAGGAACCAATTTCATGAGTCGTGCTTTTAAAACAGCTATGAAAGATTACCATATAACCCAAGTCTCATCCTCAGCTTACCATCCACAGACCAATGGAGCATTAGAACGCACTCACCAGACCATTAAAAATCTTCTCCGGAAATACATCCATAGTTCAGGTAACGAGTGGGATTGCGATTTGGAACTGATCATGTACATCATACGAGGAGTTCGAAATCAGTCTACTGGTATGTCACCTTTTGAACTACTCTTCGGTCGACGGCCACGAACTATCCTCAGTTCAGTCAAAGAACGCATCCTGAAGTTGGGAGATAATGAGGTACCTCTTTCCCAATATATTTCAGAACTCAACAAGAAACTTTCAGATCTTCACTCCATTGCCAAAACTAACTTGATAACAGCTCAAGAGAAGATGAAGATTAACTATGATAAAAAGGCTAAAACCAGAAGTTTCAAAGTAGGAGATGCAGTGCTGCTATACCATCCGATTGCAGGCTCTCCCCTACGAGAGAAATACCAGGGACCTTATACCATCACTCAACGTATCTCGCCAACCAACTATATAATCGCCACTCCAGATAAGCGTAAGTCTACTCAATTAGTCCACATAAACCTCTTAAAGGCCTATTTGTCTCCCTCAACAGCTGAAAGTAAAACTGTAATGATTACTAGTGCCATACCATACATAGATTGTCCTATGGATCAATTTACAGATGATCCAATAACTGCATCTTGGCAGGATTCTCAAAACTCGAAGATCTTGGAAAACTTATCAGACTATCTACAACCCTTATATGCATCAAAATGTAAATCTTTAGTAGCTTTATTCCATGAATTTCCTAGTATAACTTCAGATAAACCAGGCAGATGCACCATGCTAGATCATGACATCAAACTACAACCAGGTGCTGCACCCATTAAACAAGCTTTTTATCGAACATCACAGAAGAAATTGGGTATCATGAAAGAAGAAGTGAGCTACTTGATAAGAGAAGGATTGGCAGAACCCAGTGCGTCACCATGGGCTTCCCCATGTCTCCTAGTAGGAAAGAAAAATGGTAAATTTCGTCTTTGTACCGATTACAGGAAAATTAATAATTTAACAATTAAAGATTCGTATCCTCTACCAAGAATACAAGATATCATTGACGAAGTAAGTAATTCAACCTACTTAACCCAAATAGATTTGCTGAAGGGTTATTACCAAATTAAATTAACAGAAACGGCAAAGGAAATTTCTTCATTTATCACTCCATTTGGACTATTTAGTTATAATGTAATGCCATTCGGATTAGCCAACGCACCTGCCACCTTCCAAAGAGTAATGTCTTTAATTTTACAGGACTTGGAAAAAGTATTTGTATATTTAGATGACATCATTATTGCCTCTGACACCTGGGTAAACCATATTCAAAAGATAAAAGAAGTTTTCTCAAGGTTGAAACAACATGGATTAACGATCAACTTAGCAAAAAGTAATTTTTGCAAAGGTCAGGTATCTTACCTTGGTCATCGAGTTGGCAGTGGTAAAGTATTACCCCATGATGCAAATATTAGCGCCATAACTTCTTATCCTGTTCCAACTACCAAACAGGAATTAAAAAGATTTCTAGGTATGGTAGGATATTACTCTAAGTTCAGTCCAAATTTCTCACCGTTCACAGGACCACTATTTGCTTTAACTTCTTCAAAAGTAAATTTTTCTTGGAGCCAGCAACATGATCAAATATTTAACCAGCTAAAAAATTTACTTGTCATCTCCTCCTATATTAATGGCACCTAACCTCACCAAACCATTCTATCTCCAAACAGACGCTAGTGATCTTGGATATGGGGGCATTTTATTACAGCATCCTGCTTCAATAACAGCCATAACAGGAAACCTGCCCCCACTAGCTGATCTGTTACCAGTCTCTTATTCCAGTGGACGATTTATGGGTTCCCAACTAAATTGGCCCACTGTGGAGAAAGAACTATTCGCCATCGTAGCTACCATCCAGAGATACGAGATCTATGTTGATGGACAAGACACGATCTACGTCTACAGCGACCACTCTCCTCTGTCGCATCTCCATAGGTCCACTACTCTCAACCCTAAACTTTTAAGATGGTCATATATACTATCGGCACATAATATCCAAGTAATCGCCATATCAGGACGAGAAAACATTGTGGCAGACTCATTATCAAGGATAACCTCGGTTGATCCTCGGGAAATGGAAAAAAACAAAAACAAGGGGGGACTGTGATATCCCCATATGTTGTACATATGCTAACATATCTGATTTGTGTAAAGTTTATTTTTCCATTTTCTTTGTAAATACATCACCTTATTTCAGCGCCATCTTCATTCCATTTTTCTCATTATCTTTTGTTTACACTCGCCTTCCTGCTGTAAATCATCCCTGTTTTCTTACCTTACATGTTATAAGGTAACCCCAAATTTATTGTTTTGTTAGAATACATTGTTCTCACCACGAGATTCATCTACCTTACTCACCCATTCACTTTGCATTGCTTATTATTGTTGTTTTGAAGTGCTTTTTCATTGTTTTGTTTAACGTAAGATTAAAGTTTTGTTTATAACATAGTTTATTGTTCCTGTCCTCCAATTGTCCTGCTATTGGTGCTTCTGTTGTCTGCAACCAGCTTTAAGAAGATACATTTGATCATAATCAACAATCTTATACACTCGTAATAAGAAACAAGTGAATTTGGAAGTCTACCCATATGACTTCTATTTTATTGTGTGAAGTGAACTACCGCCCATTGTAAAGGGGTAATTGTTTGCACAGTGGTTCGTCACATAATAATATATATATATATATATATATATATTGCTTTATGAGTTTCTATCATCACCCAAATTTGTATGCTGGAGAGAGAGAGAGAGAGAGAGAGAGAGAGAGAGAGTTTATCCTTTGCGGGGATGAAAATGACAGCAGTAGTCACATAAAGTTATTAGGTACGAAAAACTAATTATGAAAATATACTCATCAAAATAGAAAAATTACTTGACCCTAATTACTTTCTACGCAGAGCGCGTTAGTGCGTTTTGGAAACACTTTTACAATTCTTGAAGGTGTTGCTTTGAAAATCAATTTCAAACCAGAAATGATGAAGAAACAGTTGTCTTACGTTTCAACCTTTATAAACAGAAACAGTATTCTATAATTAAAACATCACTTTACAACCAGAGCATTCCTATATATCCAGAATATTCTTCCATAACTAGAAACCTTCATACATAATCAAGTAAATTCCTATATAACTAGTTCATTTCTATATAAACAGAGAATTCCTATAAAACCAGAGACCTTTCTCATACATAATCAAGTAAATTCCTCTATAACCAGTGCATTTCTATGTAACCAGGCCATTCCCATATAATCAGAGTTCCTATATAAACAGACAATTCCTATATAACCAGGCACATTCCTCCTTAACCTATGTACATTCTTCTATAGCTAGGAGCATTCCCATATAACCAGGAGCATTATTTTATAGGATCAAGAATTCCTCTGTAACCAGGAATGGTTTTCTTTAACCAGGATAACTCCTTTATAACTATGAGTTTTTTCTATATCCAAGAGCTCCATTAAAACCAGGAGCATTAGTTTATGGTTCTGAATATCACGTTATAACCATTAACATGCCTCTGTAATCAGGAGAATTATTTTCTTAGGAGAATTCCTCTATAACCATGAAAATACCTCTATAACCAGGAAAATTCCCCTATAACCAGGAACATTAACCACTTGCGTATTCTATGTATGACTCTCACTTTTTTTTCTTATTTCCTTTCCTCACTGGGCTATTTTTCCCTGTTGGATCCCTTGGATTTATAGTATCCTGTTTTTCCAACGATGGTTATAACTTAAGTAGTGATAATAATAATAATAATAATAATAATAATAATAATAATAATAATTACAATTATTATTATTATTATTATTATTATTATTGTTGTTAGAATAATAATAATAATAATAACAACAATAATAATAATAATAATAATAATAATAACGGATTGTAGTTGTGTATAGAGCTCGCGTGTGATACCAGTGCCAGACAACCTAGAGTGAAATGTCTTTGAAGAAGCTGCACGACTAAAGAATTTTATTCAATACTTTTTTCATATTTATTATTATTTATCCAAAAGAGAAATGAAGATATCTGGAATCAGATGATTTAATAGTTTTAAAGACTGGTCATGTCTTTTCTATTGATGTTTGATCAATTTCTCAAACAGAGGACTGTATTCAATCAAAACTTTCCTTCCTCATCCTCGCAAAGACTTTTTTTCAATTCTTCCAGTAATATGACAACAACAGCAGCGAAAAATGCAGCCGTTTCTAGTCCATTGCAGGACAAAGGCCTCAGACATGTCCTTAATCGTGACTGGGGTTTGGCCAGTTTTCCTTCCCTACGATGGCCACCTCAGACATGTCCTTAATCATGACTGGGGTTTGGCCAGTTTTCCCTCACTACGATGGCCACCTCAGACATGTCCTTAATCGTGACTGGGGTTAGGCCAGTTTTCCCTCACTACGATGGCCACTTCAGACATGTCCTTAATCGTGACTGGGGTTTGGCCAGTTTTCCCTCCCTATGATGGCCACCTCAGACATGTCCTTAATCGTGACTGGGGTTTGGCCAGTTTTCCCTCACTACGATGGCCACCTCAGACATGTCCTTAATCGTGACTGGGGTTTGGCCAGTTTTCCCTCTCTACAATGGCCACCTCAGACATGTCCTTAATCGTGACTGGGGTTTGGCCAGTTTTACCTCTCTACGATGGCCACCTCAGACATTTCCTTAATCGTGACTGAGGTTTGGGCAGTTTTCCCTCACTATGATGGCCACCTCAGACATGTCCTTAATCGTGACTGGGGTTTGGCCAGTTTTCCCTCTCTACAATGGCCACCTCAGACATGTCCTTAATCGTGACTGGGGTTTGGCCAGTTTTCCCTCACTACGATGGCCACCTCAGACATGTCCTTAATCGTGACTGGGGTTTGGCCAGTTTTCCCTCTCTACAATGGCCACCTCAGACATGTCCTTAATCGTGACTGAGGTTTGGGCAGTTTTACCTCTCTACGATGGCCACCTCAGACATTTCCTTAATCGTGACTGGGGTTTGGGCAGTTTTCCCTCACTACGATGGCCACCTCAGACATGTCCTTAATCGTGACTGGGGTTTGGCCAGTTTTCCCTCACTACGATGGCCACCTCAGACATGTCCTTATTCGTGACTGGGGTTTGGCCAGTTTTCCCTCACTACGATGGCCATCTCAGACATGTCCTTAATCGTGACTGGGGTTTGGCCAGTTTTCCCTCTCTACGATGGCCACCTCAGACATTTCCTTAATCGTGTCTGGGGTTTGGGCAGTTTTCCCTCACTACGATGGCCACCTCAGACATGTCCTTAATCGTGACTGGGGTTAGGCCAGTTTTCCCTCACTACGATGGCCACCTCAGACATTTTCTTAATCGTGACTGGGGTTTGGGCAGTTTTCCCTCACTACGATGGCCACCTCAGACATTTCCTTAATCGTAACTGGGGTTTGGGCAGTTTTCCCTCACTACGATGGCCACCTCAGACATGTCCTTAATCGTGACTGGGGTTTGGCCAGTTTTCCCTCACTACGATGGCCACCTCAGACATGTCCTTATTCGTGACTGGGGTTTGGCCAGTTTTCCCTCACTACGATGGCCATCTCAGACATGTCCTTAATCGTGACTGGGGTTTGGCCAGTTTTCCCTCTCTACGATGGCTACCTCAGACATTTCCTTAATCGTGTCTGGGGTTTGGGCAGTTTTCCCTCACTACGATGGCCACCTCAGACATGTCCTTATTCGTGACTGGGGTTAGGCCAGTTTTCCCTCACTACGATGGCCACCTCAGACATTTCCTTAATCGTGACTGGGGTTTGGGCAGTTTTCCCTCACTACGATGGCCACCTCAGACATTTCCTTAATCGTAACTGGGGGTTTGGGCAGTTTTCCCTCACTACGATGGCCACCTCAGACATGTCCTTAATCGTGACTGGGGTTTGGCCAGTTTTCCCTCACTACGATGGCCACCTCAGACATGTCCTTAATCGTGACTGGGGTTTGTCCAATTTTCCTCACTATGATGGCCAGTGCGGATTGGTGAGAGTGGGATATTTTCGACTGGTCGCTTAAACCAAACTAACCTATGACGGGTGGCCCTGACTTACAGCTTTGCTGATCATGGTAATACGCAAACCCTCTCCCCACATTGAGGTATCCCCCCCTTAAATGAAATAAAATAAAATCATTTTCATCTGTCTCTTTTTGTGACTTGGATGACCTGAATCTAAGCTATGAAGAACTAAAAAAGAAAAAATTGCAGTCCAGTGTAACTCCATTGCAAACCCCTTGTCAAATCAGATTAAAATCTTCCTATAAAGAAAATCTTTTCTTTACCAACAGACAATGGTCGGGAAGAAAAGCTGACCAACATGAATTTAATTCACTGTTATCTTTACGTAATCTCTCTCTCTCTCTCTCTCTCTCTCTCTCTCTCTCTCTCTCTCTCTCTCTCCTTGAATTAACTCTACAATTTGCCAGTTTCCTAATCTTTGCTGCCTTGAACTCTCTCTCTCTCTCTCTCTCTCTCTCTCTCTCTCTCTCTCTCTCTCTCTCTCTCTCTCTCTCTCTCACTTTCT
>NC_090746.1:118885793-118887011 GCF_036898095.1 Palaemon carinicauda | reverse complement strand
CAATAATATAAATTTTCGTTTTGTAATATTTGTAATCAAAATTAGTATTAGCCTTTCATGGTTTATGCCAACTAATTAACAGATTAAGCAAAATACTAATCGTCACAATATATAAATTTTCCATTTGTAATCAAAATTAGTAATAGCCTTTCATGGTTTATGCCAACTAATTAACAAATTAAGCAAAATACTAATTTTCGCAACATATAAATTGTCCATTTGTAATCAAAATTAGTATTAGCCTTTCATGATTAATGCCAACTAATTAACAAAATTAAGCAAAATACTAATCTTCACAACATATAAATTTTCGTTTTGTAATATTTTTAATCAAAATTAGTATTAGCCTTTCATGGTTTATGCCAACTAATTAACAATTAAGCAAAATACTGACTTGAATAACTATGTCTGGGTTTATAAATCATATTCGCTAGCAAACAAATCAATCAAATTATTTATAAAATTAAGCATATCCTTTCACTGATTATCTTGCCAATAAACAGAACAAACCAAATCCCTAACTAGAATTAATATTTCCCATTTTCGAATGATATCCACCAGCAAATAAAACATACTAAATACCAACTAACAAACAGGTCTAATACTATGACCTTTCAGAACTGGATTGTGAACCTTTCTATAAATCCTCTTATTTCTTACGAGTAACAAATAGTGATATATAAGTTAATAGCTTCAAGATATCGAAAAGGATATTAGTACGTCCTTCTTACATTAATTCGGATTCACCTACTCCATTGTTTTAAGGTTTAAAGGCCGCTCATGAATGCCAGAGGCAAGGGACAGTGACATTGCCCTATCAAGCAGGACAATGCCCTTAGAGACTGACCTTAAGTACATATGATCAGTGCCTAAGCCCCCTCTCCACCCAAGCTAAGACCAAGGAGGGCCAGGAAATGGTTTGCTTATGACTCAGAAGGTAGACCTATAGGCTCCCCAAAAACTCTACATCCTTAGCTTAGGAGGGTGATGAGGTTGCAGCGATCAAAGGAACTAAGGAGTTTGAACGGGACTCGAACCCCAGTCTGGCAATCACCAGACAAGGACGCTACCACCAGGCCACCACAACCCTTCGAGACCCTTCAGCTCCCCCCTTCCTGCCCCCTTCCTGCCCCCTTCCCGTACCCCCAAAAACCTCAACTCTAAAAATCGTTTAGTCAAGCAATGCATCCTAAAAAACTAGCTGACCAATAGCTTGTT
>NC_090746.1:118880793-118883293 GCF_036898095.1 Palaemon carinicauda | reverse complement strand
TCATGAGAAACTTAACAAACATTCATAACTCACCATTAATAACATAACACTGGCTTTTGGCCATTTCCTTGCAGATTGTGCGATTATAAATGGCCAGCCTACACCCGTCGCCCATTAAAATGGCCGAAGTGAAACTTTGCTTACTGGTTTAGTAATTTTTATTTCACACTTGGAAAAGTCCATCAATCGCCTCTAAAACTTGGGGAATTTCATGTTGGTTGCCCAGGCTCGTTAGGGTGTGACTAAGAGACTCGTGAATGCAACTACCTTTATTCAAACAGATAGCGAGGTTTATAACAACAGTTTCAGTGAAAAAAGGTCACAATAATTTAGTAATTTTTATTTCACACTTGGAAAAGTCCATCAATCGCAACCAGCGATCGCCTCTAAGACTTAGGGAATTTCATGTTAGTTGTGCAGGCTCGTTAGGGTGTAACTAGGAGACTCGTGAATGCAACTACCTTTATTTCAACAGACTGCGAGGTTTTATAACAACAGTATCAGTGAAAGAAGGTCACAATGACTAAGAGACTCGTGAATGCAACTACCTTTATTCCAACTGATTGCGAGGTTTTATATCAACAGTTTCAGTGAAAGAAGGTCATAAAAATTCAAACAGATCGATGGGGAATTTCATGTTGGTTGCGCAGGCTCGTTAGGGTGTGACTAGGAGATTTGTGAATGCAACTACCTTTATTTCAACAGATTGCGAGGTTTTGTAGCAACAGTATCAGTGAAAGAAGGTTATAAAATTTCAAACAGATCGATATCAGCATATGCAGGAATATACAAGCTAACAGTTCCCTTCGGGGTTTAAACTTGAGCATATGGCTATTACCTTATAGATGCTGCTGCTTTTTACCTTAGATTACCTTAAAACTTTCGCAATTTCCTTAAATTTGAAGCTCGTAATTTCGTAAAACAGAAATTACCTTGGAATTATATTAAAAAACTATCTTGAAACCATGCAAATTACCTCAAACTATAGTAATTACCTTAAAAGTTTAAACCCTGGCGAAGGAAGAGTAAAAAAGACCAAATAATTACCGTTACAATATGAGCGTGTGTGATACACGTGCGGTACATGGTTCTCAGATTAGCCTTCGACCAATTACCTCCTTTACTATGTTTGCTATTCTCCTATATCTATTTCTGATTCAGTTAATGGAAAAATTTACGAATGGGATTATTTTAATTTCTTGATTTAGTGATTCTTCTCGTTGCGTTAATATTACAGATTGGGATTTAAGGTAAAAAATACTTTTATAGAAAATTTTATTTATGCTTATATTATTTTTTCAGCTTCGTTTTATGACAGTTAATGAAAAAGTTCACGAATGAGATGTTTTTAATTTCTTGATTTAGTAATCCTCGTTGTGTTAATATTACAGATTGGGATTTGTTTAAGGTAAAAATACTTTTATAGAAAATTTGGTTTATGTTTATATTATTTTTCAGCTTCGTTTTATGAGACATGGCCTAACATCTTTGGTGATTTCAATACATCTCCTATTTTTTAAATCCTTTTAAAAGAAAAATTAATTTTATGTAGGAAAAATTATAGATTAATGAAATTAGATTATAGATTTCATAAGTAAATGAATATCTATACAAAAACATTGCAGCTTCCTTTCGCCTAAGATTAAAATCCCTCTCTTTTCTTCATAGATTATTCCCTCAGATAGACAGTCAGACCGAATAAAGCATCAAGTTCTTCGTGACGCCAAATGAATAAAAACAATCTCTCTCTCTCTCTCTCTCTCTCTCTCTCTCTCTCTCTCTCTCTCTCTCTCTCTCTCTCTCTCTCTCTCTCTCTCTCACGACATTTATATATATATATATATATATATATATATATATATATATATATATATATATGTATGTGTGTGTGTGTGTAACTACAAAAGCAAAAACAAATGCAGCCATTTCTAGTCCACTGCAGGACAAAGGCCTCAGCCATGTCAATTCATGATTGAGGTTTGGCTATTTTCATCATCCAGCCGGCCAGTGAGGATTGGTGATGGTGGGAGATTTTTTATCTTATAGAGTAAATTAAAACATAATTCATGAGATAATTCGGTGCCTAAATTCAGATTTTCAGAAAGAATAATAAACAAGCAAATCAAACAATTGAGCTAAAAAGATCTGAACTCTATTTTCACCCTCTTCAACCCGTTTATGTTTACAATGCAATCACGAGTCGACCTATTAATTAAGAGCCTGTATTGACAAACGTTATTGACAATAATCTTTAACAAGAACAGTAACAAGAGGATATCTTGCGTCCACTCACAAATGGCAGGACGCTGAAAGGGTTAAATCTTAGGCAATAATGCATATGTACCCACTGCAAATTTTTTTTTTTTTTTTTTTTTTTTTTTTTTTTTTTTTTTTTTAGTAAGGACGTCATCTTATTGTTTCGATGGCACGCAGTTCAAACCTTCAAGGAGGAAGTTTACATATGAAAATAATTATTGGAGTGATCAATTGCTATTATAGT
>NC_090746.1:118855793-118865793 GCF_036898095.1 Palaemon carinicauda | reverse complement strand
CCCACCGCTGCCACCCTACAACCCCCCCCCCCCCCCCCTTCCCATCAAGTTAATAGATAACAAATTCCAGTTCATACCATCTTGTATCAAAAGACTTTCATGAAATGATAATTAGGATATTCTTTAATCAGTATATTAGTGTCACTTAAATGGAGGTTTTGAAATATAATCCAGTTACCGTTACCGTTACCGATCCCATAATCCACCAGGATCGTAGGGGCGCTGCATGGTGGAACACTGCAATAGGAGCCTGCACTTGTCACGGTCGTGTGCTAGTCCCTGGGTCTGGGAGAAGGTTTTTCCTGTCCATTCAGCAATGTTGTTGGTCCAGTACCTAACAACTAAAAGTTTAGGTCGTAAAGTTTCCCTCAAGAATACAATCATCCTTCCATACGCCAAATCTCAATGTAAGAAGACTGCAATGTTCCTCAACCGGTTTGGAACCTTGAACCTAGCAGGAGCTCGGCCAGGATAGAACTTCAGACTATGAACCTCACGAACCTTAAATGGATACATCAAATCTCAATGTATGAAGACTGTAATGGTCCTCAACCTGTTTGGAACCTTGAACCTGGTAGGAGCTCGGCCAGGATAGAACTTCAGACTATGAACCTCACGAACCTGAAATGGATACATCAAATCTCAATGTAAGAAGACTGTAATGGTCCTCAACCTGTTTGGAACCTTGAACCTGGCAGGAGCTCGGCCAGGATAGAACTTCAGACTATGAACCTCACGAACCTGAAATGGATACATCAAATCTCAATGTCAGAAGACTGTAATGTTCCTCAACCTGTTTGGAACCTCGAACCTGGCAGGAGCTTGGCCATGATAGAACTTCAGACTATGAACCTCACGAACCTGAAATGGATACATCAAATCTCAATGTAAGAAGACTGTAATGGTCCTCAACCGGTTTGGAACCTTGAACCTGGCAGGAGCTCGGCCAGGATAGAACCTCAGACTATGAACCTCACGAACCTGAAATGGATACATCAAATCTCATTGTAAGAAGACCGAAATGTTCCTCAACCTGTTTGGAACCTTGAACCTGGCAGGAGCTCGGCCATGATAGAACTTCAGACTATGAACCTCAAGAACCTGAAATGGATACATCAAATCTCAATGTAAGAAGACCGAAATGTTCCTCAACCGGTTTGGAACCTTGAACCTGGCAGGAGCTCAGCCATGATAGAACTTCAGACTATGAACCTCACGAACCTGAAATGGATACATCATATCTCGTTGTAAGAAGACTGAAATGTTCCTCAACCTGTTTGGAACCTTGAACCTGGCAGGAGCTCGGCCATGATAGAACTTCATACTATGAACCTCACGAACCTGAAATGGATACATCAAATCTGAATGTAAGAAGACTGTAATGTTCCTCAACCGGTTTGGAACCTTGAACCTGGCAGGAGCTCGGCCATGATAGAACTTCATACTATGAACCTCACGAACCTGAAATGGATACATCAAATCTCAATGTAAGAAGACTGTAATGTTACTCAACCGGTTTGGAATCTTGAACCTGGCAGGAGCTCGGCCATGATAGAACTTCAGACTATGAACCTCACGAACCTTAAATGGATACATCAAATCTCAATGTAAGAAGAAAGAAATGTTCCTCAACTGGTTTGGAACCTTGAACCTGGCAGGAGCTCGGCCATGATAAAACTTCATACTATGAACCTCACGAACCTGAAATGGATACATCAAATCTCAATGTAAGAAGAAAGAAATGTTCCTCAACTGGTTTGGAACCTTGAACCTGGCAGGAGCTCGGCCATGATAAAACTTCATACTATGAACCTCACGAACCTTAAATGGATACATCAAATCTCAATGTAAGAAGACCGAAATGTTCCTCAACTGGTTTGGAACCTTGAACCTGGCAGGAGCTCGGCCATGATAAAACTTCATACTATGAACCTCACGAACCTGAAATGGATACATCAAATCTCAATGTAAGAAGAAAGAAATGTTCCTCAACCGGTTTGGAACCTTGAACCTGACGGGAGCTCGGCCAGGATAGAACTTCAGACTATGAACCTCACGAACCTGAAATGGATACATCAAACCTCAATGTAAGAAGACTGTAATAGTCCTCAACCTGTTTGGAACCTTGAACCTAGCAGGAGCTCGGCCAGGATAGAACTTCAGACTATGAACCTCGCGAACCTGAAATGGATACATCAAATCTCCATGTAAGAAGACCGAAATGTTCCTCAACGTGTTTGGAACCTTGAACCTGGCAGGAGCTCGGCCAGGATAGAACTTCAGACTATGAACCTCACGAACCTGAAATGGATACATCAAATCTCCATGTAAGAAGACCGAAATGTTCCTCAACGTGTTTGGAACCTTGAACCTGGCAGGAGCTCGGCCAGGATAGAACTTCAGACTATGAACCTCAAGAACCTGAAATGGATACATCAAATCTCCATGTAAGAAGACCGAAATGTTCCTCAGCGTGTTTGGAACCTTGAACCTGGCAGGAGCTCGGCCAGGATAGAACTTCAGACTATGAACCTCAAGAACCTGAAATGGATACATCAAATCTCAATGTAAGAAGACTGTACTGGTCCTCAACCTGTTTGGAACCTTGAACCTAGCAGGAGCTCGGCCAGGATAGAACTTCAGACTATGAACCTCACGAACCTGAAATGGATACATCAAATCTCCATGTAAGAAGACCGAAATGTTCCTCAGCGTGTTTGGAACCTTGAACCTGGCAGGAGCTCGGCCAGGATAGAACTTCAGACTATGAACCTCAAGAACCTGAAATGGATACATCAAATCTCAATGTAAGAAGACTGTAATGGTCCTCAACCTGTTTGGAACCTTGAACCTGGCAGGAGCTCGGCCAGGATAGAACTTCAGACTATGAACCTCAAGAACTTGAAATGGATACATCAAATCTCAATGTAAGAAGACTGTACTGGTCCTCAACCTGTTTGGAACCTTGAACCTGGCAGGAGCTCGGCCAGGATAGAACTTCAGACTATGAACCTCACGAACCTGAAATGGATACATCAAATCTCAATGTAAGAAGACTGTAATTGTCCTCAACCTGTTTGGAACCTTGAACCTGGCAGGAGCTCGGCCAGGAGAGAACTTCAGACTATGAACCTCACAAATCTGAAATGGATACATCAAATCTCAATGTAAGAAGACTGTACTGGTCCTCAACCTGTTTGGAACCTTGAACCTGGCAGGAGCTCGGCCAGGAGAGAACTTCAGACTATGAACCTCACGAACCTTAAATGGATACATCAAATCTCAATGTATGAAGACTGTAATGGTCCTCAACCTGTTTGGAACCTTGAACCTGGTAGGAGCTCGGCCAGGATAGAACTTCAGACTATGAACCTCACGAACCTGAAATGGATACATCAAATCTCAATGTAAGAAGACTGTAATGGTCCTCAACCTGTTTGGAACCTTGAACCTGGCAGGAGCTCGGCCAGGATAGAACTTCAGACTATGAACCTCACGAACCTGAAATGGATACATCAAATCTCAATGTCAGAAGACTGTAATGTTCCTCAACCTGTTTGGAACCTCGAACCTGGCAGGAGCTTGGCCATGATAGAACTTCAGACTATGAACCTCACGAACCTGAAATGGATACATCAAATCTCAATGTAAGAAGACCGAAATGGTCCTCAACCTGTTTGGAACCTTGAACCTGGCAGGAGCTCGGCCAGGATAGAACTTCAGACTGTGAACCTCACGAACCTGAAATGGATACATCAAATCTCAATGTAAGAAGACCGAAATGTTCCTCAACCTGTTTGGAACCTTGAACCTGGCAGGAGCTCCTTCATGATAGTACTTTAGATTCTGAACCTCACGAACCTGAAATGGATACATCAAATCTCAATGTAAGAAGACTGTAATGGTCCTCAACCTATTTGGAACCTTGAACCTGGCAGGAGCTCGGCCATGATAGAACTTCAGACTATGAACCTCACGAACCTCAGATCTGATCCTAAATACCTTTCCTGTCCAACTCCAATCAAAGAATGGCCTGAATCTTCCTCTGGCGACAACAAAGAATGGCCTGAATCTTCCTCAGGCGACATTTGTCCTCAAGACTAGAAGTTCTTGAACTTGGAGTTGTTGTAATTGGAGTACAGATGGCGCCTTAACACTCTCCATTAGCGGAGTTAGGGCGACTTGACATGCAAGTTCCTCTAGCTCTAATGATGTTGTGATGTTTGATGTATGATTGCAAGTTGCGATGTTGATGCTGACGATGTGGTAAGTGAAAATATATGGGAAAGTGATGTTTAATTGCAAGTAAAGATGATTATAGTCAAATAAAACATAGAAAAGTGGGAAAGAAAGGAAACACTGGTAGCAAATCGATTGAAAGAAGAATCATTATTGAATAAAAACATTCAAATGAAAACGAGAAGGAAATGTTAAAGAAAAAGCAAATGGATAAACATGAAATAAAGAGAAGACTAAGAAACAAGAAGAGTATATATAAATTTGAAATAAAGAGAAAATATTTGACAACACATGACAAGGAAATGACTAATGAAAAAGATAAGGACATTATGTATATGATTGTGAATATATGAGAAAATAAAGGAACAGTAATTAAGTAAATCAGGAACAGATAGGGAGAAGAAACTAGACAATATGGAAAATATCGGCAATGTAGGAAGAAGAGGAAATAGTAATAAGAAGAATGATGAGTTAACGAAGAAAAACATTCATAAAGTAAATAAGATGAGGAAATATCGTAAAACATAGGAGACAAGAATTTTATACTTAAACTAATTATCTACGAAGCAAAGGAATGGGGAAAAGGATATATGGAGCGTAATAAGTCTGCATAAAGAAGAAGAAAATACATGAAACATAATTGGTATGAAAGCAAAATAAAAATAATAAAATAAGAATGAAAAAATAAAACATAATCCCTTAAATGAAGGTCATTTTAAGCCTTCATTGAAATTCTAATTTGAAGGTCAGTGACACTGACAATAACACCTTCACTTATGCTATTTCCTCATCATATTCCTCAAACTTTGCCAATTAATATCGCTCGGAGTTCATCAGTGAAGATCTTTTCAGCATCAGTGCTTTCATCTTTCTTAATTTATCTTCCTCGTTTAGATACACGTCTATCATCACCTATTATCATCATTCATAATCTGAAACACTTTTCACGTTCGTTTAAATCCTTTTCAAAAAGATATATTTCATGTCCCTGCAGTGTTAAATTATTATTTTCTAATGTTTTTCTTTATTGGTTTTTACCGGTTTTCTTATGTATTTGTTTTTTCAGCTTCCTTAGAAAATAAATTTTATATGATAGGAACATTACAAATTACGTATTATCTATACACAGATACACATATGCAGTATATATATATACATATATATATATATATATATATATATATATATATATATATACATATATATATATACAGATATATATATATATATATATATATATATATATATATATATATATTATATATATTTATATATATATATTAAGAAAAACTTAGTTATCGACAAAGCAAAATTCAAATTCTTTTCATACATCACTACTATAACGGAAATAAATTTGTCGCTGCCTTATTCGCCATTCTGAATTTTGAAAGAGCTAAACTGTCGAGATAAGAGTTAAGGAGTTTTTAATCAAATGAGCTTTGAGAAGAGTCAATTCTTTAAGTAGGATTAGTGTATTTTATATTCAGTCAATTCATGATTGATGAATAATGCATCAGGACAGTTAATCACCATTTGCTCTTTGAGATGTGTCTTGGAGATTCTATAAGAAAAAGGGGTTATGGAGGCCTATTGGAAACGTCTCTACGAACCCATCTGCTTGACTGGGGTTCGAGAACTCTCAAGCTCTTTAGTTTCTCGCAGCGTCTGCAACCTCACCATCCTTGTGAGCTAAGGTTGAGTGTTTGGGGGAGCCTACAGGAAGTACCTGCTGAATCATCAGCAGCCATTACCTGGCCCTCCTTGGTCCTAGCTTGGGTAGAAACGGGCCTCTGTCATTCATGAGTGGCCTTTAAGACTTTAAACGTGTCTCAAAACTTTGACTTTCATTGAAAGTCAAAGTGGCCTGGAGTTCTAACTAAGCTTTCAGGTTATAAGTATATTCTTGAAGTCGTATAGCTACATTATAACTATAAGGACTTATGTCCTGGAATTCCTTTATCTATTTTCATAGATGTATTGCCTAGAAATTAATAGGTTTTTTAATGGATGGGAGTTCAAAGAAACTACAAGAATATGGTCAAAACAAACCCTTAATCCACAGAAAACCAAATAAAATTACCATAACTAGAAAACGTGACTTTAAATTGATACAAATCCCTTTGCTTTTTACAAATCTATTTAACCAGATCTACCTCGTTTCGAAATCTCAAACCCATCTGTGAAGGATTCTTGTCCTGCAGAATCCTTGGGTGTACGTTTCCTAAACCGTTTTCCCTCTGGCTCTTCCAATTTCCCTTTGACGTATTCTAACTTTCCCTTTTTCCTTCCGCCGTCCCATTTCTATTTTCTGTAGCGACTATCCGTTCGGTTCCCCTCCATCGGACGTCCTTCCTCCTGGCAATTCCATTTGCATATCTGTGTCTCTGGCAACATTTCCTAAGCTTCGGATCTGCCTTCACTTTCGTCATTGGCTTAGATAAACAGGATCTTCAATGTCACCCATTATCTGGTAAGTTAATATCTTACCTTTAATTCTCTCTCTCTCTCTCTCTCTCTCTCTCTCTCTCTCTCTCTCTCTCTCTCTCTCTCTCTCTTAGTCAAATATTCAACCAACTGTTTTTTCATGTTATTCAATTTCCCTAACTCTCTCTCTCTCTCTCTCTCTCTCTCTCTCTCTCTCTCTCTCTCTCTCTCTCTCACTCGTCAAATATTCAACCCACTGATTTTTCATGTTATTCAATTTCCCTAACTCTCTCTCTCTCTCTCTCTCTCTCTCTCTCTCTCTCTCTCTCTCTCTCTCTCTCTCTTTCTTTAGTCAAATATTCAACCAACTTTTTTTTTATTCAATTTCCCTAACTCTCTCTCTCTCTCTCTCTCTCTCTCTCTCTCTCTCTCTCTCTCTCTCCTCTCTCTCTCTCTCTCTCTCTCTAGTCAAATATTCATCCAACTGTTTTTTCATGTTATTCAATTTCCCTAACACGTTTTTCAACTTAAAATCCAGAAATCCTTCTTTCAGAACCAAAATTAGGATTCGATACATTATTAGGTTAGCGTTTTTCTTATTCATTAATTCAAAGTTAATCTGTTTTTACTCATATAAAACAAATGGTATTACTAGGAAAATAGTTTGTGTTTTTCTGTATATCATCTAATCTTTCCAATTAAACAATAAGATTAATATACAGATGAATACTCATATGCGTATGTTTTTGTGTTTATCTCTTTATATCAATTAATATTTTGATATTTACCTATTTAAGAAGAAAATCGAATATGCACAGCTTGACCTTCTCCCATCAGATACGGGAGGAAAATTATTTACGTTTCACTCGGCTATTTTCTACTTATTTTTCAGCCCCAACTTGACATAGAAGAGTAAGCAGAGCTAACCGTGTTCCCGTTGTTACCCTTTATGTGGCTAAGCATATTTGATAAGGTACTGAGAAGATTGGATGGATTATTTACTCGGTGTTAAGGCCAGGCAGTCAAAGGGAGCCCAGCAAAAAGGCTGTGTCAATACCTGCTGTAATTGGAGATAATGTTGCTGGACAAAAGGTGTTTTTTTTTTTTTTTTTTTTTTTTTTTTTTTTTTTTTTTTTTTAATCAAATGCGAAGTTTTGTTTGATTTAGGTTAATTTGGTTTTGGATCTAGGCGAGTTATTTAGTTGACTAATGTCGCTATAGTATTTGTTTTTGATGTTGTTAATAGTTTATATATGACATGTCTGTTTTGACGTTGTTACTTATTATAGAATGATTTATTGTTAATTTGTTCTCCTCATTTATTTATTTCTTTATTTCCTTTCCTCACTGGGCTATTTTTCCCTGTTGGAGCCCCTGGGCTTATAGCATCTTGCTTTTCCAACTAGGGTTGTAGCTTGGATAGTAATAATAATAATAATAATAGTGGTTTAAAGTTTAAAGGCCGCTCATGAATGGCAGAGGCAAGGGACGGTGGCGTTGCCCTAGTACGCAGGACAATGCCCTAAAGACTCTCTATATGTACAAATGACCATTTCCTAAGTCCCCTCCCCATCCAAGCTAGGATCAGGGAGGTCCAGGCAATGGTTGCTGATGGCTCAGCAGGTAGACCTATAGGTTCCCCAAACCCCCTTTCCTTAGCTCACAAAGATGATGAGGTTGCAGCCACTAGAGGAACTAACGAGTTTGAATTGGACTCAAAACCCAGTCTGGCAAACACCAGACAGGGACGTTACCAATTAGGCCACCACAACCCTGGTGCCAGGGATTTCTTTTCTTTTTTTTATGAAATGAAATATCTTTTGAATATTTCACAGTGATGCACTCAACCTCTCCATCCCTATGAGCAATGGATATGGTTAGAGGAGCTTATATTTCAATCTCCAGAAGCCATTACCTGGTCCTTCTTGGTCCTTGCACGATTGGAGAAGGGACTCATTCGAGAACTTTAATTACCAAATGATTCCCAGAAGCCATTACCTGGTTCTTCTTGGTCCCAGCATGAGAGCAAAGAGGAGTCATGAGTGATCTTTAATTGCCAGATGATTCCCAGAAGCCATTACCTGGTTCTTCTTGGTCCCAGCATGAGAGGAAAGGGAACTCATGAGTGAACTTTAATTACCAAATAATTCCCAGAAGCCATTGCCTGGTTCTTCTTGGTCCCAGCATGAGAGAAGAGAGGACTCGTGGGTGAACTTTAATTACCAGATGATTCTCAGAAGCCATTGCCTGGTCCATCTTTGTCCCAGCATAAGAGGAAAGGGGACTCATAAGTTAACTTTAACTGCTAGATGGTTTCCAGAATCCATTGCCTGGTCCTTCTTGGTCCCACCATGAGAGGAAAGAGGACTCATGAGAGAACTTTAATTACCAGATGTTTAGTTACAGTATTCTGATCCCATCCACATGTAAAGTAATCTCTTGTTACTCTGGACATTTAAATATTTTATTTCATTCGTCCCTTGATAAGATAAGTATCGGTTACATATATTAAGTTGAGTTGATATTAACATTTTAAAGCTTTCTGTTTCTGAACTGTCATCTTTGAGACATTTGGGAAGAACGCATATGTCTAAGGATTTAAGTAGCTGGTTACTCTTTACTTTGTTTAAAAAGATAAAAATGAGTTCCAGCAATGAAAAAGCTATGGATAAAAGACTGAGTTCCAGCAATAAAAAAAAATCCATGGATAATAGACTTTGTAGATAAAGACAACTCAACAATGTAGTCTTTAAAATTGCTGCATTGAAATATACAAATATTGATACTGAGCACCTTATCTTGTGGATCTCACAGAGAAAGAGTTTCATCATCATCATCATCATCATCATCTCCTCCTTCGCCTATAAACGCAAAGGGCCTCGGTTAGATAACGCCAGTCTTGAGCTTTTAATTCAATACTTCCCCATCCATCATCTCCTACTTCACGCTACATAGTGCTCAACCATGTAGACCTGGGTCTTCCAACTCTTCTAGTGCCTCAAATCTCGCCTGAAAGAGAGTTTAGTATGGTAAAAGATATAAGGAACAATCCATCTTTCTTTGCTTCCGTATGGAAACCTAGAAACAAATAGAACGTAATTCATTGTTTTTATAATGAACTTTGAAATTAAATCTTCAGGAACGAGGGTTAAAACATTTACCAATCGTCATGTATTATTTATTTCATCGACTTCGTGAAAGTGAAATGAAATGTCATTCAATGTATAAATGAAGAAATTGTATATTTCAAAACAGGAAAGGTTATTTTCCAATACATTTCTCTTTATATCATTTAATATTTTACACTTGAAACAGATGTGAAATCTGAACTATCATA
>NC_090746.1:118850793-118853293 GCF_036898095.1 Palaemon carinicauda | reverse complement strand
TAATTTCACACCGACGTTAATTATTCACAATACATTCAATTCTACATTAAGTGGTTAATGTTTTTTTATATAGTTTACAAATCTCTTTACATATAAAGGCGTCGAGTTTATACATTCCATGACCAATATTCAAGTTGTTTTCAAAGGTTTCTTTTATGAAACTGGACTCTATGATGTTTCTTTCTACTAAATTATTTGAATAAACCAATTTCTTTGCACCTGACCAATTAATAGGGTGATTTTTATCTCTAACGTGGGCAAAGAGTGCATTATTATCTTGAGCATACCTGACACTTTTCTTATGTTGTTCAATTCTCTTTTCTAGGGCTTTACCAGTTTGACCAATATAGTATTTTTCACAAGCATTGCATGGAATACGATATACACATCCCTTGGTAATGTCAGGAGAATTCTTTATTAAGGCTGTTTTTATTGTATTTTTACTCCTAAATGCTACATTTACATTGAAGTTTTTTAACAGTTGGGGAATTTCTTTAAATGAATCACAATAAGGTAATACAAGTAAATTTTGTGTGTTATAGTTTTTTCTGTTATCATTACCGAAAAAAAGTCTTTTTTGCTGTTCTTAGGGCATCATCTAATACAATTTCAGGATACTTTAGTTTTTTACCTATTGCTCTAATACCATTTATTTCGTCATCAATATATTCAGGGCTGCAGACTCGGAATGCTCTTAAAAACATAGAAGTAAATACAGATTTCTTAACTTTGTTGCCTTGGTTTGAGTAATAATGGACATATGCCGAGATATTCGTTGGCTTTCTGTATACACTGAACTTGAGACTATTATTACATCTATGTATGCGACAATCCAAAAAAGGTAGGGTACAATTATTCTCCAGCTCCATAGTGAAATTTATTGATGGTACCAAACTATTCAATCTAAGAAGAAAGTTATCTAAATTTTCATTTCCTGGCCACACACATATTATGTCGTCAATATATCGAAACCATTTTACATTATTAGGTATGATGTTATTTACGATTCTGCTTTCAAAAAATTCCATATATAGATTGCTCAATACTGGGGATAAAGGGTTTCCCATAGCCATACCAAAAGTTTGTGCATAAAATCTCCCATTGAATTCAAATTTACAATCTTTTATACATAATTTAATTAATTCTATTAAAGTGTGTATGGAGAATGGTAGATTCAATTGTCTATTATCTAATGTTTCTGATAAAAATTCCAACATGTCATCAATAGGTACTTTTGTGAATAGTGAGACTACATCAAAACTGACAAGCCTACAGGTACTGTTGATCTGTACTTCATTCAGTTTGTTAATCAAGTCTACATTATTTTTTATATTTGAATATGAGATGGTGCCAACTAAATATAAAAAATAATGTAGACTTGATTAACAAACTGAATGAAGTACAGATCAACAGTACCTGTAGGCTTGTCAGTTTTGATGTAGTCTCACTATTCACAAAAGTACCTATTGATGACATGTTGGAATTTTTATCTGAAACATTAGATAATAGACAATTGAATCTACCATTCTCCATACACACTTTAATAGAATTAATTAAATTATGTATAAAAGATTGTAAATTTGAATTCAATGGGAGATTTTATGCACAAACTTTTGGTATGGCTATGGGAAACCCTTTATCCCCAGTATTGAGCAATCTATATATGGAATTTTTTGAAAGCAGAATCGTAAATAACATCATACCTAATAATGTAAAATGGTTTCGATATATTGACGACATAATATGTGTGTGGCCAGGAAATGAAAATTTAGATAACTTTCTTCTTAGATTGAATAGTTTGGTACCATCAATAAATTTCACTATGGAGCTGGAGAATAATTGTACCCTACCTTTTTTGGATTGTCGCATACATAGATGTAATAATAGTCTCAAGTTCAGTGTATACAGAAAGCCAACGAATATCTCGGCATATGTCCATTATTACTCAAACCAAGGCAACAAAGTTAAGAAATCTGTATTTACTTCTATGTTTTTAAGAGCATTCCGAGTCTGCAGCCCTGAATATATTGATGACGAAATAAATGGTATTAGAGCAATAGGTAAAAAACTAAAGTATCCTGAAATTGTATTAGATGATGCCCTAAGAACAGCAAAAAAGACTTTTTTCGGTAATGATAACAGAAAAAACTATAACACACAAAATTTACTTGTATTACCTTATTGTGATTCATTTAAAGAAATTCCCCAACTGTTAAAAAACTTCAATGTAAATGTAGCATTTAGGAGTAAAAATACAATAAAAACAGCCTTAATAAAGAATTCTCCTGACATTACCAAGGGATGTGTATATCGTATTCCATGCAATGCTTGTGAAAAATACTATATTGGTCAAACTGGTAAAGCCCTAGAAAAGAGAATTGAACAACATAAGAAAAGTGTCAGGTATGCTCAAGATAATAATGCACTCTTTGCCCACGTTAGAGATAAAAATCACCCTATTAATTGGTCAGGTGCAAAGAAATTGGTTTATTCAAATAAT
>NC_090746.1:118818293-118845793 GCF_036898095.1 Palaemon carinicauda | reverse complement strand
TAGATAATAATGACATTTCTCTTTTTTGGATAGATTCCATGAAATGGGGTGATTTTGAAATGTAAATAAAATAGCTCTTGGTCTTTGGAAATGAATTCTCTCTCCAATATCCTTAAAGAATCTCAAGAAAGGTAATGGAATCAAGGAGGTGTAAAAGTAATTCTCACTTAGGTGAGGCAGTTGCTTGCGCTCAAGCAGCAGTTGGTACTGGTTAAGCAGGTGAGCTGCTTGCCTGGTGAGAGAGAGAGAGAGAGAGAGAGAGAGAGAGAGAGAGAGAGAGAGAGAGCAGCAGTTGTTACTGGTTAAACAGGTGAGCTGCTTGCCTGGTGAGAGAGAGAGAGAGAGAGAGAGAGAGAGAGAGAGAGAGAGCAGTGGTTACTGGTTAAGCAGGTGAGCTGCTTGCCTGGTGAGAGAGAGAGAGAGAGAGAGAGAGAGAGAGAGAGAGAGAGAGAGAGAGAGAGAGCAGCAGTTGTTACTGGTTAAGCAGGTGAGCTGCTTGCCTGGTGTGAGAGAGAGAGAGAGAGAGAGAGAGAGAGAGAGAGAGAGAGAGCAGCAGTTGTTACTGGTTAAGCAGGTGAGCTGCTTGCTTGGTGAGAGAGAGAGAGAGAGAGAGAGAGAGAGAGAGAGAGAGAGAGAGAGAGAGCAGCAGTTGTTACTGGTTAAGCAGATAAGCTGCTTGCCTGGTGAGAGAGAGAGAGAGAGAGAGAGAGAGAGAGAGAGAGAGAGAGCAGCAGTGGTTACTGGTTAAGCAGGTGACCTGCTTGCCTGGTGAGAGAGAGAGAGAGAGAGAAAGAGAGAGAGAGAGCAGCAGCAGTTGTTACTGGTTAAGCAGGTGAGCTGCTTGCCTGGTGAGAGAGAGAGAGAGAGAGAGAGAGAGAGAGAGAGAGAGAGAGAGAGAGAGAGCAGCAGTGGTTACTGGTTAAGCAGGTGAGCTGCTTGCCTGGTGAGAGAGAGAGAGAGAGAGAGAGAGAGAGAGAGAGAGAGAGAGAGAGAGAGAGAGAGAGAGAGCAGCAGTTGTTACAGGTTAAGCAGGTGAGCTGCTTGCTTAGTGAGAGAGAGAGAGAGAGAGAGAGAGAGAGAGAGAGAGAGAGAGAGAGAGAGCAGCAGTTGTTACTGGTTAAGCAAGTGAGCTGCTTGCCTGGTGAGTGAGAGAGAGAGAGAGAGAGAGAGAGAGAGAGAGAGAGAGAGAGAGAGAGAGCAGCAGTTGTTACTGGTTAAGCAGGTGAGCTGCTTGCCTGGTGAGAGAGAGAGAGAGAGAGAGAGAGAGAGGAAGTCTTTGGTTGCTATGGTTACAGCGTCCTGCTCCTTTGCCGGTATTGATACAGGGAATCTCTCCATACTGTATCGTGCTTGAATCCTTAGAAAAGGTGGTATACATGCTTGCGTTTTCTTGCATGCATTCCTCTCCGAAGGCACTCTCTCGCTCATATAAATGCATGTGGATGGTAAGCCCTAGCAAGCAAATATGCTTGTTGTTTCCCTTTACAATTTTTTTGTGGCAGTAACTCAAAAGCTACTAGAGAATGGACAATTCCCCTCTTCCTATTTCAACCATTTCCTGCGCTTACCGTTTGGTCTGTAAACAGGAAATGGTTGTTAAAAACTTATGCCCTTTTCGTGTGTCAATATTGAATGTTAATATAACGAAATGATTGGGTTTTTTCTATAAATATTCTACAGGAGATTGTCCACTTCAGGGTATTTTGAATTGTTTATTGTATAGATTTTTTAACATTATTTTTTTCGTTTCAAAAATCTAGATTCCAATCAGAGATAATTTGTTTTTGAGAGGTAAAATTTCTTTTCGTCCCTCGACCAACTTTACTACTCAGCTACTTTCCTCCGGTTTTTTGCCTCTGTAATACATATATGGTCACCTTTTACGTCGAAATAAAAAGAACACTTCCTTCCCATATAAACCATGTGTCTTTATATGTGTTTTTCTGCCCAAATGTCATGACGACATATTCCTATTAGTATATCTAAATTATTCGTAGATTATTCACTTTGTTCTTTAATTTCACATTGTCATTTTTTTTTCCTCCAAAGTAGGAGACAAACATCTGTTCCATCAAACTTCTCTAACTATGACTTTCAATCAGAGAGCTAAAATACAGTTTAACTTCATAAATCTTTCTATTAAAATTTCTCTTGATAGATATATCTTTCCTCCGAGTCTCTTGAGCCCCATAATTTTGTAATAATAGATTCATATAAATAAAAGCATTTTTCATTTTTCTATTTTGTTAGTGAAGAGATGCTATCGGCTGGCTTTGTTTTTGTATTGGTGAAGTAGATTCTCTTAAACTTTTCATTTCCTGAGTTTATTCGAGAATTAATTAGTATTCCTGCTTTGGTTTTTATCATAAACAGGATTCAAAAGCTTTCTAGATTAATTCTTAGAGTGATTATCACCTCACAGCTACTTTATTGATAGACGATTTACACAGTATCTTGGTTGCCGATTCGTTAACCAAGTTCCACCGTTTTCAACCGAAATTTTTTGCTGTCATAACTCATTTCAAAATTTTGTATTTTACTTATCTACATGGCAATATTTTATTTTTCCTTGTTTCCTTTCCTCACTGGGCTATTTTCCCTGTTGGGGCCCCTGGGCTTATAGCATCCTGCTTTTCCAACTAGGGTTGTAGCTTAGCATTTAATAATAATAATAATAATAATAATAATAATAATAATAATAATAATAATCATTCAAGTTTCCTCTACCACATCAGTACGCGAGAATCAACCAAAATTCCTATTTGTGCTTTTACTATGAAATTCATCTAACTGTTTCTCTATAACATTTGTATTTTAAGTCCACCTTGAACTTCTTCACAGTAGTGACCAAGGGACTAATCATATTTTGTATACATATACTAGGTATCCATGACCCCTCTCCACCCAAAGAGAGCCACACATAGGACTTCATAGGACACTTCCCAAACTATGATTTGAGGACCCTATTGGAAACTATCGAAGTAAAACATAGAGAAAAATTAATTAAATTGGAGCTATCTATAAATTTGAAAGGACCCCCCCCCCCCCTAAATAAAACAATGAAATTATATAAGTGGAAGACTGGGTAACACTTAATGTAACTTGTCCGAAGGGAAAAAATGATCTAGAAAAACTAATACAATCATAAAACATTTCCATAAATATTAAACTAATTAATATATCAGCTATTAATACTTTCAGTGATGATATGACAATTTCCTTTAAACAAAAGTACAAAAATATTTTGACGGTTTCTGGATTTGAAAACAGTGGTATTCTTGGAAGTTTTCAATGGGATTTACCTGAAAGTTTCATTGTTTAATGAAAATTCCTAGAAAGTTTTCGACTATCAATTTATGAGATTCGTAGTTTTTGTTGTATTTTTCTGTTGATGGCCTAATGTATGAAATCACTTGGGGGCAGACATCCCACCCCTGAGTTCCACAGGACGGTAGGGGCTCCTCGGAGAACCTAATTCCCCCCGAGGGCTACGACCATTGGCAGAGAAATGGGGCCAATAATACGTTAGAGCAGATTAAAAACACTCCTGGACTCACAACTTTTACAAGCTGAACAAAACTGCATCCTTCTTGAATAAATGGAAGTCAGTAGGTTCACCATTTTGGTGATAATGAGCACTTGTTGGTAAAGAAATCAGACCTTCGTCGGAAGTAAGCGGCGGGATAAATGCATGTGCATCGATGCGCAACTCCATTGCCCCAAAGGAACTGGTCATTCATCAACTGTAGCATCATAAACAATCAAGCGAACACTTGAAGGAGAAACCTACAGGAGATTCAAGGGTTGCCTTGCATACTCCTAAAGCAGGGTGCACGAGCTCAAGTGGATACAAACAAGGTAATGTGGCTAGTCTGTGAACATATCCTCGTGAAAAGGAGCCAGCACTTACCCCCGGAGATGCCCGAGGTTAGGGTTTGCGTCGCGAGGCTCATAGACTTGGTGTACTTTAGAATCACGGTGAGGAGAGACTGTAAGTACAGGAAGTCAGCAGCCACCACAACTATGGTGCTACGAAGAGCTCTGCTCCAAAGGATTGAAGCAAAGTACTGAAAAAACGGGTACTTACCTCAAAGGCAGTGGAGAGGAAGCTCTATCGCATTGGTGAGAAGGATAAGCTGGCCCAGAGTGAGCCCATAACTCCTCTAAGCGAGTTGTGATAGGCTCTTCTGCGAGGGGCCTCCTGGAGGGAACACCACTCCAGAGGCTCGTGTTCGGAGGCCAAGGGCAGACCCCTGTGACGAGTCGAGAGAGGGTTGTGAACTCAAAGGCAGGATGCAATCAACTGAGTATCTTTATTAAAGAACACACTCCTTTATATACAAAACCTCAAGGCAACAGGAAAATGCATGTTCGAGAAAAGGACAATGTTACATAGGCGACACGCCAACATGTCTATTCTGGTTCTTTTTAGTGCGAGGGAAGATCGCAGATACAAGCATAATATATACAAAATAATTTATGTACGATCGTGTGACACACGGTTGGTACACCCCTATGGAGGCATGCTGGATGAACAAATATCTCCCTCTTACCAGGCTTAACATGCGGAGCACCCATGTGTACCTGACAGAGACTACGAGGATAACCTGCCAGCTACTCCTCAGTAAGTGATACTTTGCAGAGGGTAATTCTGCAATGGCATGAGACCTTCTGGAGGGAACACCACTCTAGAGAATCGCGGGCAAAGACCGAGGCCAGGCCCCTGTGGAGGCAGGATACAAAGTTTCTCTCATTGAGCATACTCAGCCTTCACAAAGGAGGGATTGCGGACCTGACAGGAACTACAGGAAAACCTGCCAGTAACCCCTCTGGAGAAGAGAAGTTGCAGAGGACGTTTCAGCCAGGGGCGTGAAACCTGCTAGTAGGAACACCAATCCAGAGGCTCAGGGGGGAAGGTCATTGCCATACCCTGAGAGGGCAGATGTGCACTCTCGCTGTGCCCTACGCTGCACCAAGTCTGAGCCAATCCTTAGAGTGGGGAACCTGAAACCCACGAGAAAGGCCAGAGTTGATGTAAGTATCAAAGGGAGAGACTCCCCTGCATTCGTGGGCTCCACCACTTCACTAAGGTAAGCACTAAGCCCCTCCAAAACCGAGGATAATCTAGAGTCAAAGGCTCCTCACTCTTGTTCGTTTGTCCTCCGAAGAAGACAGAGCGAGCAGAATCTGCAAGGAGGAAAGACACACTGGAGGAAAAAAAAATTCGGAGTTCTTCACCTTCGAAGAAACCAAGAGGTAGAGGAATCCTTCTCAAACTTCTTTCGTCACCTACGACCCGCTCACCCGAAAATATTTATGTATGCAGCCAGTTTAATTAGGGTTAATGATGGAGAGAGATGGTACATCGGTGCTCCCCCTAGCCAAAAGCAAAGGTGGATTAATATGCTAGGTGAGACCATGAATGTGTGAGCGGGGTGATTGGTCTAACCCCTGTTACCACCCGCTAACTAGCGACAGGTTGCTTACTTTAAGTAAAAAGGTTTTGGCTAATTTCCAGCTACGCCAGAACAGAATAACAATAATAAAGAGTTTAAGGTTTGTATTTCTGTAAGAATATATATATACATATATATATATATATATATATATATATATATATATATATATACACACACCCAGCAACAAAAGTGGTATTGCCTCGCAAAACCCGACTTGGAGAGATCATGCCTTTCTTATCCTGAAATGTGACCTAGGTCTAAATAACCAAGACATCGTTAGCATGGTTCGAATATAAAGAGGAGGGAAATTACGGATATCAGTCAAAAAAGTACAATGATAAATTTTACATACATACTGTACATACATACATACATACATACATACAAGAAAAAAAGTTTTATATCCATTCACAAAGTTTCTAGGACAAATTAATGCTGTATTACTTTTTTGTCAGGAAAAAAATAAATTCATATTCTTACTCACACCTATTAGGAATCGACCACACACCCTTAAGGGTGCTGGCATCCCCGATTAAGAATCATAAAGTTAAATCAATCACAATTTAGTTGATTCTGTTGTCACGAATTATGACTACAAGGGATTGCTGTCTGGTCATATGCTATTTCGGTTCTGTTCTCGCTTCAGTTTGCAAAGAGCAAAGCGATTTATTGGTTATATTTGATTGATCTTTTTCTGACAATTGTCACTTATATTAGTAAGAATTATATCCCCAATTTACAAAAAAAAAAAAATAAAAATGAAAATTGTTGCTTTAGACAATTTTGACATAAGTGAAATTTTAGTTTTGCAATCATTTTACAAACTCGCACTAGAAACCTATGTAGCCTATAGCTAGAAGAAGCAATCCTCTAATTGCTATCTTGCCTTTTCCTTGCATGCTGGCTTAGTTTTGCAGTGTCAGAGATCACATGATTTCCCAATTTTTGTTGGCTATGGATGCTTTGGACAATTAGTGTGGATAACCATAACCAGTCCAAGCCACATCTTGAGCCTGAACTATATATATCTGTGTTACCCTTAACATTAAGTTGCAAAATAAGTGTTTGTAGCTGTTGTTATTATATTTCATCAAAGCTGCAAATAAGCAATGGATTTCCTTATGCTATGTTAAGAAGACACTACGGAATATCCTAATCTAGTATAGAATTTGCATGTGTATCATAATTTACTCGAGTTAACAACATTAGTTTTTTAACAATAACAATTCAATTGGTTGTATTCCATGCTATATTCCACAAAATAATAAACAACGTTAATATAAGACATTTTATAATAGATTGCATGAAAAAATAGATATGGGTAACAATATAATTGGATTCATTTTATATACTTAGTGTGAAAATAAGCAAATAATTAACATGAAACAATTCAACTGCATGCATTACGTGCATTATATTACATGTACAATTACAGAAGCAAATGCTCAACAGGCTTCCTCCAAGGTTTAGACGTGTAAGCATGGAGGCTACAAGCTGTTCATAAAGTTTTGGTCTTGCTTGAGGGTACACTTTGGCACACTGTTCTATCTAGTTTCTCTTCCTCTTGTTTTGTTAAAGTTTTTATAGTTTATATAGGAAATATTTATTTTAATGTTGCTACTATTATCTTATTTTCCTTGTTTCCTTTCCTCACCGGGCTATTTTCCCTGTTGGGGCCCCTGGGCTTATAGCATCCTGCTTTTACAACTAGGGTTGTAGCTTAGCATTTAATATTAATAATAATAATAATAATAATAATAATAATAATAATAATAATAGCACAGACTCCTATACATTTCTTACTGATCTGTTAATAGCATCGCATTTCCTCGGCTCATTTATTTCTTGTTATATTATTCCCCAAATATTCTCTATAGGTTTAACATCACAGCCTTTAGTACAACAGTCCACTACCAAAATTTTAGGGAGCCTTCTAAATCCCTCGGTCATAGTATGGCCTGTGTGTACGTGGCTATTGTCTTGAGCAAATTTGATGGGTTTGCCGTCAGGAATTGCCATGGTAGCATCACATCTTGTAGAATAGGTGTATATTCCCAGTCGTTCAAAGTCCCATTAATCCTTACCAATTCCCCTGGACCCTAACTCAACATCCGCCCCCAGTAACTTAATTCAGCCCTCTAAAGCCCTGTCCACACTATCGTGCATGCTCGACAGGCAAACAGTGATACCAGACCACAATAGGTGTTGAGAATGATGGTTGATGACGTCAGAAGCGGAAAATCACAGGCAGGGATCTGGCAGCAAACAGTGTTGCCGAAACCCTGCCTGTAGTTTTCCCGTGCTTTGTTGTAGCCTCTAATTATGGAACTTGTGTTTCATCACTAAAGATTTAATTTTTCTAAAATTGATACTGTTAACTAGATGTTGCAGAGAGAAACCCGGACGGGTGTCACAAGTGCCATTCTTTAAGCTGTTCTTTGACAGCTGGAGCATGAATGCCGATTGACTACTCCCTCAGACGATGTCTGGTTTTCTGTGTAATACACAGGAGATGAAGTTCATATGAAATAAGGACTGATGCTTTCTTGGGGTTTGCTGCAGATGCTAAAAAAAAAAAATTAAATGAATAAATTTTTTTTCTTTTTTTTTTTTTACCAATGTTCCCTCCTCCCACCATCTTGATATTCACATTTTGACTGTGCTGTGCTAGTTGACACTCAAATGCTGATAGCAATTCTCGTGTTAGAACGTCATGCTTGTACTCATCAACTATTTAATCTATGCAAGTTATAATTTCAACAGAGTTGTCCGTTTGCTGCTGCCATCTCTACAAACAAACATTGTCATATGTAGAATTGGGTATATCATATATCACAACAGTTATTTCATACTTATGGTTTAGATAAACAAAACCATTGCAACTAAGGATCCTTCCACATAACAAAACATTGTTCTATGAACTGTGTTTCTCATTGAACTAACTTCGGTAATGGTCTTTATGCTTACGTCCAAACAATGAACTGTAAGAGCCTGTTGATGGCAGCAAGAATTATTAGTACACGAGTAACGATTAAACAGTTGTACGTGCAAAATGAAAATTCTCATGCATTGTATTTCTGTGTGCTAGATGAAAGGAAATTAGGTATGGTGCAAGAGAGTATGCAAAGCCAAGAAAATTTGTTAGGTCACGTTACAATACCACAGGAGTTGTATGGGATTCTGAACTAGATTTTATAAATTGCGAGATTTGATCCAATTAAGTTGTACAATCCTATATTGAAACTAGAACCTACATTCACCAAGCGGGACACTAATAAGAGACTAGAGCTTTTTCTGCTGGAAGCCCTATTATAGGCAACATTACTTTATTAGACAACAGGGTGTAGCTAACAGCGCTTCAATACACAATACAACAAAGATGCTTCATATTTTCAATTCATTACTTAGTTTTTTGCTATTTCCTTTCCTTGTTGTTGTTGCCTTTGGCCTTTGAGCATTCAGATTTTTTACCAGGGTTGTACCTCCGCTAATACATAATCTTAATAGTTTGGTATTACCCCAGTAAGTATTTTATTTTGGATTTATCCTTATTTCCAATGATCTTCCTAATCGGGTTGTTGAATCAGTAGAACTTCAAAAGTTCAAAGTTGGAGTAAATGCTTTTTTGTTGACCAGGCGGACATGAGTCTTTATAGTTTATATATGCCATATTTGTTTTTGACGTTGTTAATAGTTTATATATGACATATCGCTTTTGACATTACTTTTTTTAGAATGATTTATTGTTAATTTGTTCTCTTCAGTTATTTATTTCCTTATTTCCTTTCCTCACTGGGCTATTTTTCCCTATTGGAGCCCCTGGGCTTATAGCATCTTGCTTTTCCAATTAGGGTCGTAGCTTTGATAGTAATAATAATAGTGGTATAAACTTTTCCTATATCTGATCCAAAATAAGAATTTGAATATCTTTGTTGCAATTTCTTTTAGTTGGTCACCTGCGCATAACTTTGCTCACTTTCTTCGAAATTCCTATTCCTATTTCTATTTCTTTTTTTTGTGGGGGGGGGCGGTATTTAGAAACTAGATTACTACTTATTTTCTATTTCCCGATACTTTAAAGCTTGCACCTGCTAACGCAACAGATATGGCGTTATGCACAACTATATACAGTATACTAAATCATTGGCTAATTCTCAAGCCTACCTCAGCACACAAGAGCACCTTGCAGAAAAAAATTTGGTGACAGTCTGGTAACCACAGAGTTTCCCCACCAAGGACCCGTAGCAGTTACCACTTAAATTCATCCTCTCTTACATAGATATTCCAGGTGGGAATATTCCAGGTGGGAGGATACTCCACCCAACCGAGTACAACTTTCATAACTTGGATTTGCGATAACCCATCGTTCTTGTAAGTGTCCCTTGTCACCTCGTTGAGAGACCCCCACCTCCCCTCGAAACTCTTGCTCAGAAAGTAAACCATGATGCAAGTAATACATACATACATATACCAAGGCACTTCAACACATGAAACAAAACAAAAAGGGGACCTCTACTCTCTACGTTCCTCCAGCCTAACAAGGGACTCAACCGAGTTCAGCTGGTACTGCTAGGGTGCCACAGCCCACCCTCCCACATTATCCACCACAATGTTAGGTAGTAGGTTGGCCTGGGCACCAGCCGCCCGTTGAGATACTACCGCTAGAGAGTTATGGGGTCCTTTGACTGGCCAGACAGTACTACATAGGACCCTTCTCTCTGGTTACGGTTCTTTCCCTTTGCCTACACAGACACCGAATAGTCTGGCCTATCCTTTACAGATTCTTCTCTGTCCTCATACACCTGACAACACTGTGATTACTAGACAATTCTTCTTCACCCAAGGGGTTAACTACTGCACTGTAATTGTTCAGAGGCTACTTTCCTCTTGGTAAGGGTAGAAGAGACTCTTTAGCTATGGTAAGCGGCTCTTCTAGGAGAAGGACACTCCAAAATCAAACCGTTGTTCTCTATTCTTTGGTAGTGCCATAGCCTCTTTACCATGGTCTTACACTGCCTTGGGTTAGAGTTCTCTTGCTTGAGGGTACACTCGGGCACACTTTTTTATCTAGTTTCTCTTCGTCTTGTTCTGTTAAAGTTTTTATAGTTTAAATCGGAAATATTTATTTTGATATTGTTACTATTCCTAAAATATTTCATTTTTCCTTATTTCCTTTCCTTACTGCGCTATTTTCCCTGTTGGGGCCCCTGGGCTTGTAGCGTCCTGCTTTTCCAACTAGGGTTGTAGCTCAGCATTTAATAATAATAATAATAATATGCCCGTTTACATGGCAAGCTGGGATCATTGATATTTTTATCAAATTTATTACAATACCACTTCAAAGTTAAAGTAAACCTTGTCATGCCATACATTCAGATCATCCCATTGCCACCTCGTGATCTTTAACCCCTACCTTGTTATATCATTCCACCCCCTTCCCCACATGTTTGAGGTTTGAAGGTTTTAAGTAGCCTGATTGGTAACGTCTCTGCCTGGTGTTTCCCAGTCGGGGATTCTTGTCCCGCTCAGACTCGTTAGGGCCATTAGTGTCTGCAACCTTACCATCTCTGAGTTAAGGTTAAGGGGTTTGGGGGAGACTATAGGTCTATCTACTGAGTCATCAGCAACCACTGCCTGGCCCTCCCTGGTCCTAGCTTGGGTGCAGAGGAGGCTTGGGCGCTGGTCATATGTAATATGGTCAGTCTCTAGGGCATTGTCCTGATTGCTAGGGCAATGTCACTGTCCCTTGCCTCTGCCATTCATGATCGACCTTTAAACCTTTGTGAAATCCTTCTGGTGAATTTTTTTTAGCATTAAAAAACTTAATGAAAAGTTTATAAATTTTATTGCACAAATGTTTAGAATTATTTTATATCTATAAATAACTAAATGAATATACAAAAAACTAATAGAACAGGAGATAGAGAGTAATGACAAGAGCCAGGTCCTGAGACTTCAAATAGAATGCTATGATTCAAGGCTAAGGGAATATTTCCTTTTGCCAGGGGGAGGGTGAAGCTAGACTTTAGCCTTTGCTATATGAGCATTGACCAATCGTGACCCGAAAAGGGGGTTCGCGTGGAAGTAACATATGCCTAGATAATTTGACAAAAAAAAAATAAATAAAAAAAACTCTTTTGCCTTTAAGTTCATTTTCACCCTTCATTACTGGAACAATGTAATGAATTATTTTGACTGAAGAATCAAAAACTCTTTTGCCTTTAATTTCATTTTCACCCTTCATTACTGGAACAATGTAATGAATTATTTTGACTGAAGAATCAAAAACTCTTTTGCCTTTAATTTCATTTTCACCCTTCATTACTGGAACAATGTAATGAATTATTTTGACTGAAGAATCACATCAAATTTCCAATCTCATAAAGATGATTTGATAAAAAAAATTAAAACTTATTAGTAGTATATTTTTATTACAGCAACATCCTTTATGCCACACCATTAAAAAACACTGCTGAACCTGCTCATTGCCTTTTTCATTTTCACCTATTATTAATAGAACAATGTAATAAATTATTTTGACTGAGCATTCGCATAAAATTTCCAGTCAAACTAATATTCATATAGAAAATTATTTTCTATAAATATATAGCAAGGAACTAGCCAATTGGGCCATAAAAACTATCCTAACCACACAGCGTCGAATTCAAACTAAATCAAATTAAAATCGCCTAAACCTTCATATATTACCTTCGAAATTTTTAACCAAAGCCATTTTTATATAATTCAAACAATGATATATCATATATAAATATGAATAATAATTAACCAGAGCCATTTTCATATAATGCAAAAAATGATATATCAGTATAATAAATATGAATAACGAGTTACAATATTTTAGGATATTCCTTGCAGAAATAGGATATGGAAAATCAAAAAGTTTATACAAGTCTATGAATTATTTTCGAAATAATACAAGATTGAATTGCTATATGTCATCCATCATTGCACTTTGATATCCGTAATTTTACTCTTAATCACATTCAAACCATACCACGTCCTATCTAAACCGTGGCCACCTTTCAGGACAAGAAGGGCATGTCCTATCTAAACCGTGGCCACCTTTCAGGACAAGAAGGGCATGATCTCCGTAATTCAGGTTTTGGGAGGTTACAACTTTTGTTGCTGGGTGTATATGTGTATGACTAAATATAAATACACAAATACACAATTATAGTTTCCCAACAACTATGAACAAGGTTAAGCCTGGGATTTGAGCCCAAGCTGTCCTATTAAAGTCTGGAAAGGAAGAAGATTATTAAAGTCTGGAAAGAAAGGAGATTATTAAAACCTGGAAGGGAAGTGGGTTAGTAGGTTTTTCTTGCACATCCAATTGTACACGACAAGCCCAACTTTAGTCGGGCTTGCCATGTACAACGAAAAGTCCACCTTTGCCTGAGTGGCGGCGCCACCGGCAAAGGTGGACTTTTGGATGTGCAAGTAGGTTGGTAAACAGTTTATGAAATCCTTTATGAAATACTATATTAAATCCTAATATAAAACTATGCTAATAAGTTATTTTCGCTATTCCAAAACTTATCTTCGCTATTCCAAAACTTAATCTTCGCTATTCCAAAACTTAATCTTCGCTATTCCAAAACTTAATCTTCGCTATTCCAAAACTTAATCTTCGCTATTCCAAAACTTAATCTTCGCTATTCCAAAACTTAATCTTCGCTATTCCAAAACTTAATCTTCGCTATTCCAAAACTTAATCTTCGCTATTCCAAAACTTAATCTTCGCTATTCCAAAACTTAATCTTCGCTATTCCAAAACTTAATCTTCGCTATTCCAAAACTTAATTTTCTCTATTTCAAAACTTAATTTTCTCTATTTCAAAACTCAAAACTTAAAGTCTTATTTCAGTAAGTCTAATATAAGGCTATATTTTAAAATTATATCATGAATTTATCTATCAAGACTGCTAAACTTTAAATCTGCTTAATCTAACATTAAAATCCACTATTTATCCACCAAAACTCTTAGGCTTTAAATTTTGATTTATTAAATCCTAGTAGAAACTAGTTTTAAGTTACCTTGCCAACTTACTGATCTGAAATCCTAAATAGTAAATATATTCTTATCAATTTAACTTTAAATACTATAAAACAATTTTTTAAATCTGAGTTTATCGATCCAATTTGCTAAGCTTTAAATCTCCTTAACATAAAGTATTAAATAGCTAAAATCTTAAATTAAATTTAATACTAAAATACTAAAACGAAATATAAAGTTATGCTTTAAAATTATCTTACCAATTTATCCATCAAAACTCCTAAAAAATCCTTGGCTTAAAATCGCCCTACTAATTTGATATTAAATAAATATAAAACTATACTTTTAAATAATCTCAAATTCATCAAAACTATACCTATGATTAGATCAGTACTAAATCATGATATAAAAGTATATATTCAAAACTTCTAAATTTATCCATCAAAACTGCTAACCTTAAATAAACTTAGTTTGATATTAAATTCGAATATCAATCTATACTTTTGAATTAGCCTCTCAATTTATCAATTTTAAACTACCTATTCAATTTGGTGATAAAAACTTTTAAATCATTTCAAACCTAATATAAAACTAAAGTTTAAATACCTTATTAATCTAGCGATCAAAACTTAAAACTTTTAAATCTTATTAATTTAAAATAACTAAAAATATACTCATAAAAATATACTCTCAAACATCTACTTTCTCAGAAAATTATACTCTCATAAAAATATACTGTCATTATGTACTTTTATAAACTTTAAATTTTCTTATAAGTTTAATGATAGTAAATCACAGAATGAAAAACTTTAAATTATCTCAGTTTATCGATTAAAATTAATAAACTTAAAATCATATCAATTCAGTGATCGAACAGATAGTTATATTTATATTGACATATCAATAATTATCTAAACTGCAAAATATAATTAACTAATTAATTTGTTTAAAGGTTTATAATAATATAAAATTTTATAAGAAAAATATTTGAGAATTAAAAGTATTTGAATAAGATTATTTTGACTATAATTTTAATTTTATGCTCTAAAATTTACTTTAATCATTAAATAAAATTATCTTTTATAAACATACACAGTACCCACCTAAAGGACCATCTTGCTTTATAGATGAAACATTGTTGAAACTTTAGCTGAATAATACTTCACATCCCATACAGGCAAGGCTCAAATTTTTGTCAAGTTAAAGTTCCCACTTACCTACAATAATAATTTCAGATTAGTATGCAACTCATTAAGAATACTGATCAATAGCTCAATACAATAATAGTTTTAGATTAGTATGGAATCTATTAAATCAATAATACTGATCAATAGCTCAATACAATAATAGTTTTAGATTAGTATGGAATCTATTAAATTAATAATACTGATCAATAGCTTAATACAATAATAGTTTTAGATTAGGATGGAATCTATTAAATTAATAATACTGATCAATAGCTCAATACAATAATAGTTTTAGATTAGTATGGAATCTATTAAATTAATAATACTGATCAAAGCTCAATACAATAATAGTTTTAGATTAGTGTGTAACTTATTAAATTAAGAATACTGATCAATAGCTCAGTACCATAATAGCTTTAGGTTATTATGCAACTTATTAAATTAAGAATACTGATCAATAGCTCAATACAATAATAGCTTTAGATTAATATGGAACTTATTAAATTAAGAATACTGATCAATAGCTCAATACATTAATAGTTTTAGATTAGTATGGACCTTACCAAAATAAGAATACTGATCAATAGCTCAATACAATAATAGTTTTAGATTAGCATGGACCTTATTAAATTAAGAATACTGAGCAATAGCTCAATACAATAATAGTTTTAGATTAATATGGAACTTATTAAATTAAGAATACTGATCAATAGCTCAATACAATGATAGCTTTAGATTAGTATGGAACTTATTAAATTAAGAATACTGATCAATAGCTCAATACAATGATAGCTTTAGATTAGTATCGAACTTATTAAATTAAGAATACTGATCAATAGCTTAATGCATAATAGCTTTAGATTAGTATGGAACTTATTAAATCAAGAATAGTGATCAATAGCTCAATACAATACTAGTTTTAGATTAGTATGGAACTTATTAAGAATACTGATCAATAGCTCAATACAATAATAGTTTTAGATTAGTATGTAACTTAAATTACGAATACTGATAAATAGCTAAATACAATAATCGTTTTCGATTAGTATGTAACTTATTAAATTAAGAATACTGATCAATAGCTCAATATAATAATAGTTTTAGATTAGTATGTAACTTAAATTACGAATACTGATAAATAGCTAAATACAATAATCGTTTTCGATTAGTATGTAACTTATTAAATTAAGAATACTGATCAATAGCTCAATACAATAATAGTTTTAGATTAGTATGTAACTTAAATTACGAATACTGATAAATAGCTAAATACAATAATCGTTTTCGATTAGTATGTAACTTATTAAATTAAGAATACTGATCAATAGCTCAATACAATAATCATTTTAGATTAGTATGTAACTTATTGAATTAAGAATACTGATCAATAGCTCAATACAATAATAGCTTTAGATTAGTTTGTAACTTATTAAAATCAGAAAACGGATCAATAGCTCAATACATTAATAGCATTAGATTAATATGGAACTTATTAAATTAAGAATACTGATCAATAGCTCAATACAATAATAGCTTTAGATTAATATGGAACTTATTAAATTAAGAATACTGATCAATAGCTAAATACATTAATAGTTTTAGCTTTGTATGTAACATTAAGAAAACTGATCAATAGCTCAATACATTAATAGCTTTTAAATTAATATGGAACTTATTAAATTAAGAATACTGATCAATAGCTCAAATTAGAAATTCCGTGATAATTTACACTATACACAGGCAAGAGTTTTTAAATACTTAAAAATTAAATCTATGATACCATAATTGGATCACTAACCAAACCTTCAAATTATCAAAATCTATGCGATAAGTAGACTTGTGTATTTAAGGATTAGTAGCCAGACAAATTATGAATCTAAGTAAATTCTTTACCAGGTATTCAAGAAAATAATATCCTAAGTATAAAGATACAAAACATGCGGGATTGAAGCTTTGGTTTATGAACAGTCAGTCAGAAAACCTGATATATTACTATCTAGTATTAATGCCAGTTTCAATGTTAATAATCACACAGTTTGTCATTACAACCAAGTTTTGAATTTCCCCTCCTCGAAGCCATAACAGTTGTAAAGTTGACAACCAGTTAAATCGGAGGATGTACTAGTTAAAATTCGTACTAATACTTTAGACCTAATTTTTCATAATACAGATACTTTAAAATACTTCCTATTGAGAAGAAAAAGAAAATTGTTGGAAAATAATTCTTCATAATACAGATACTTTAGAATACTTCCTATTGGGAAGAAAAAGAAAATTGTAGTCGTAAAATAATTCTTCATAATACAGATACTTTAGAATACTTTCTATTGGGAAGAAAAAGAATATTGTAGTCGTAAAATAATTCTTCGTAATACAGATACTTTAAAATTCTTCCTATTGAGAGGAAAAAGATAATTGTAGTAGTAAAATCTGAAAATACTAAAAGCAAATTCACTAACAAAAGACAAACTCAAAACACTTGATAAGCGCATTACACAACCAAATCATAAACACAATTACTATCAAACTTGATTATCTAAAGCAGGATTACCTTAACAACATATTCCACAGCTCCTACGCACAGAGCATTACGCAGAAACGACTAGAAGCTCAACTCCTCATGTCAACACCACCACAATTCACAATAAACAACTGATGTTTAAGCCCCCAGTGCCTTCAATCATCACTTATCTTGTCAAGCATTCTGGACTACACGAGAAATAGGTGATCAGAGAAGGACTCACTGGAAAGCTCTTTGCGTGACGTCACTTAACCTTGAGGAACTGGATTATTAATTGATTTATACATTATGTCGTCCGGTAGACTATCCTGGTCATTATTATTATCATTATTAAATGCTAAGCTACAACCCTAGTTGGAAAAGCAGGATGCCACAAGCCCAGGGGCCTCAACGGGGAAAATAGCCCAGTAAGGAAAGGAAATAAGGAAATAAATAAAAGATGAGAATGAATTAACAATATATCATTCTAAAAGCAGTAACAGCGTCAAAACGGATATGTTCAATATAAACTATTAACAACGTCAAAAACAGATAGACTATCATGGTCATTATCATTATCATTATCATTATCATTATCATTATCATTATTAAATGCTAAGCTACAACCCTAGTTGGAAAAGCAGGATGCCACAAGCCCAGGGGCCCCAACGGGGAAAAGAGCCCAGTAAGGAAAAGACATAAGGAAATAAGGAAAAATGAAATATTTTAGGAATAGTAACAATATTAAAATAAATATTTCCTATTAAACTATAAAAACTTTAAGCTACAACCCTAGTTGGAAAAGCAGGATGCCACAAGCCCAGGGGCCCCAACAGGGAAAATAGCCCAGTAAGGAAAGGACATAAGGAAATAAGGAAAAATAAAATATTTTAGGAATAGTAACAATATTAAAATAAATATTTCCTATTTAAACTATAAAAACTTTAACAGAATAAGAGGAAGAGAAACTAGATAGACGAGAAAACATTAATTGAATAAAAACGATTATTTAGTCAACTGTAATTAATAAAACCCTCATATATAAATGAGCTGTAGTTATAAATGTAAATCTCAGTTACTGATTGACGGCTGCCATATTTCTGTATAGTTAGAATTAATGCCCAGAAATAGAAATGTTTTTTCTACTGGGATAACATATGTTGGTTCCCGCTTTTAATTGTACCATAACTCATTTTGAGGACTAAAATCTTTATGCAACTGTCAGTGCATATTGCATCAAGATCAGTTATTCTCGTAGTTTGCCATATACTAAAAAACAAAACAAAAAATATTATTGCTGAGTGTCCTAATGCGAGGAAAAATATTGTCGATGAGTAAATAACTTGAGCAATATTTTGTAATTTTGGTATTATATACAGCATATACAAATACTACACACACACACACACACACACACTCACCCACACACACACTCACACACTCACACACACACACGCACACACACACACACACATATATATATATATATATATATATATATATATATATAATATATATATATATATATATATTTATATATATATGTATATATATATGTGTGTGTGTATATGTATGTATATATGTATACTTATGCATATATACACATATATACCCATATATATTTGTGTGCATGCGTATGAATATACACACACAGGCAATATATACATATATGTAAAGTATATATACATATATATATATATATATATATATATATATATATATATATTTATATACATATATATATATGTGTGTGTGTGTACAATATATGTATGTATGTGTGTATTATGCATGTATCAGATAAGGAGTAACATATAACCTAATAACATCTAATTCCCTATGCCTTGGAAATAAAGAATAATCACCAGGAACTATCCCTGATAATGCCTGACCAAAATAAGACTAATTGATTGATTGATGTCGATTTATTTGGTATCCTGGCAGGATCAAAATAAGAAGCAATGTCTCTTGGGGTTAGTATTAGTGTGACCCTGCCCATAACTAATAATGACTCTGTTGTGTATATCAATAACATATTTATCCCATCTACTAAATTGATACCCAAGTAAAAAGTCTCATTATTATTATTATTATTATTATTATTATTATTATTATTATTATTATTATTATTATTATTATTATTATCATTATTATCATTATTATTAATTGCCAAGCTACAACCCTAGTTGGAAAAGCACGATGCTATAAGCCCAGGGGCTCCAACAGGGAAAATAGCCCAGTGGGGAAAGGAAACAGCGAAAAATTAAATTTTTAAGAAGGTAACAACATTAAAATAAATATCTCCTTTATAAACTATAAACACTTTAACAAAACAAGAGGGAGAGAAATAAGATAGAATAGTGTGCCCGAGTGTACCCTCAAGCAAGAGGACTCTAACCCAAGACAGTGGAAGACCATGGTACCTAGGCTACGGCACTACCCAAGACTTGTTAAGAACAAGGGATAGTTTGTCCATTTTACAAGCAATCTTTGTACACTTTTCTATACTTTCTCTGGCTTTCAGAAAACATTTATTTTTGGTCTCGTTATTTTAAGGAAGGATCTTCCTCAGTGTGGCTCACACGGTCTTACTTTTCTCTTGTTTGGAGCTCTCAATAATTTATCATCTTTGGCAGATCTCAGTACAAATAAGTCCTCAGTTTTATGCAGCTTTTTCTCCCTTTTATTCTCTATCGAATTATAACTTTTTCCATTTTCCAAGAACTCGCTATCCACCTTTTCGAACTAAAAATTCTTTGTTTTATTTTCTAACTTTGACTCCATAATCGAAGTTTTAGTATTTTCTGTTATTTATCTTTTTTCTTGCAAAGATAGTTTTCTCCATCACATCTTTTCTCCTATTTTATATTCAAAGAAAAAATTCAATTCCTTCTCTCACTTATTTCTTTAATCATGAGTAAAAGTCATAAATTATTTTGAGATATATTTTGCAGTCCACTCGTCTTAAAACCTATTTAAATTTACATCTTTCTTCCAGAGCGATCTCTTTACGTTTTAAAGCTAACCTTTCTCTCTCTCTCTCTCTCTCTCTCTCTCTCTCTCTCTCTCTCTCTCTCTCTCTCTCTCTCTCTCTCTCTCACACACACACACACACAGACATACACAAACAAAAAAGCTTTCTCATAGTCTATAAATGTCATACATAGTGGTTTGTTATACTCTGTGTTATATATACATATATACAGTATATGTGTATATATATACATATATATACATATATACAGTATATATGTATATATATACATATATATGTGTGTGTATACTGTATATGTGTATGTGTGTTTGTATGTGCGCGTGTATTATTTTTCCACGTTAGACAACAAACAAAACAATAGTCAACGCTACATTTCATCTTTTAACAAATGAGTTGTAAACAAAACTCCTATGCAGGAGTCGTGTGTGTGTATGCATGTGTGTAGGAATGTTTTTTTGCATATAAATATTGATTATGTAAAGATATATTTACCCTTCTTTCAGCAGACGTTAGTTTAAGCAAAGAAGGTTAAAATCAGAACGTTTCTCCTTGTTAGAAAATAAAGAGGTTTTAAGAGGACATGAATTTACGTATGAAGGTATGTGTACTGAGAGAGAGAGAGAGAGAGAGAGAGAGAGAGAGAGAGAGAGAGAGAGAGAGAGAGAGTGTGTGTGTGTGTGTGTGTGTGTGTGTGTGTGTGTGTATGGGGTTTGTCACAGGTAATCGAACAAAACAAAGCAAATATATAAATTCAATGTAAATAATAATAATAATATTAATAATGATAATAATAATAATAATAATAATAATAATTATTATTATTATTATTATTATTATTATTATTATTATTATTATTATTATTATAATGATAATAGTAATAATAATAACAATAATAATAATAATAACAATAATAATAATAATAACAATAATAATAATAATATTGGTACATACTATTACTCATATTAACATAAAGTTAGAAATAACTGTTGCTTTAACGGCATCCATTTCAAAAGAAATATTTTCGATACTTTCAATTATTCTCTTTTTTAAGTTACACCAGTATTCATAAGTTAAAGGTGTCTGGTTTCATTCCCAGTTTCGTCTGAATAGATGCTCACCAGGACGTCAGCCCGGTAAGCCCAACCCCGCTCTCTAATGCCTTACCACAGCAGTGGCCTCCACAGTAAACAGCTTAAACTCACGGTCCTAAGCTGGGATCGATCTGCTGCCATGCGAATGCTAGGGCGAACACGTTACCACTGTACTAGCTAGGAGATAAATTTTCAGTAATTTATTCTTTGCTATTTTATTGCGAAATACAGTTGTAAATTGAACAGGGGTCGTAAATCGTAAGGAAAATTCAGGTAAAAAAACTATATGTATATATATATATATGTATAGAGAGAGAGAGAGAGAGAGAGAGAGAGAGAGAGAGAGAGAGAGAGAGAGAGAGAGAGAGAGAGAGAGAAGTTCTTATGACGTACTATGGGGTTTATCACAAAGTAATCGGGCGCAATAATACAAATATATGAATTTGATATAAATATGAAAAAAAAAATGCTTACGATAGCAACAGTAGTAACGATAATAATTATAATAATTATGAAAATGATAATAATGATGATAATTAATATTATTACTCAGATTAACATCAAACAAAAAATAATGGCTGCTTTAACGGCATTCATATTGAACGAAATATTTTCTATGCTTTCGATTGTTCTCATCTCAAGTTACAGCAGTATTTGTAACTCATGATTGAAAATAGAAAAATCTTCAGTAGTTTACTCTTTCCCATTCTACTGCGAAATACAGTCATAAACTGAACCAAAGTCGTAGATCGTAAGGAAAATTCAGGTAAAAATTATAGGAAGGTCCAGCTTAGGTGATCAGTTATAACTCCAGAGTTATTAGAAGTTTTCAGTTCTCATGATATTTCCAGCAAATAATATGGAGTTATTAGTGTTGCTAAAGTAGGAAAAAACTTTCCACCTCTCAATATTTCTTCTCTGCCTCCTAACTATTTCGTTTCTTATTTTACGTATATTTGATTAACGAACTTAATCTCAGATTCCGGTGAATTAGAGGTAAGAACTGATCCTTGAGTTTCTCGAGCGTTAAAGATTCAGTTAGCGGCTTGCTAGGCCTGTCCTAACCTATTGCTGAATATACTGTCAGCACCTCAGTCGTTTGGTCCACGGCTCCTTATTCAACATACTCAGAGCAGCCCTAAGAGAGTTTAATTCCTAAGGCTTCCCCCATCCGCCACCCGGGGGACGCGTCTGGTAGGAGTTTTCTCTCCCCCAGAGGTAAGAAGTGAAGTGGAATTATGTGAGTAGGTATAGAAAGCACAAACAGATAAGCCATGCTTTGTATCAGTCACATTATACCGTTATTTTAATTATATGAATGTAATTAATGAATTTATGGTGCAAGTAAAGCTAGAGATAAGAATTGTCACTTTTTTAAGTTTTCTGTACAATATCATCAGTCTGAAGATTCCACATATTCCTTATAATAAACCCTCTTGATCTCATATATAATACGTTATATAATTACTTTCTATATTTATAAACTGCTTAAGAACCACTGCCGCTGTGAGGAGATCCTTTTATAAGACAAGACTTGATCATTGTTTTGAAAGTTCCCTTAAAGATCCCAATCGTCTTAAGTTGTACCTCGTAATACTGGATGATTGTAAGTCATCCGGGGATTTATCCTTCAATCACCCAGTTATTTAAATTGAGGAAGGAAGGCTGATTGGTTTATATTAAGCCACTTCAAGGAACGGGGAGTTCCGAGAACGTAGAAGTGAATCAAGGTAGAGAGTGATTATAAGACTACTTGAGTCCTGGCACGAGAGAGAGAGAGAGAGAGAGAGAGAGAGAGAGAGAGAGAGAGAGAGAGAGAGAGAGAGAGAGGGGGGGGTTAAACGTATTGTAAAGATATTAAACCATACAGAAAGGGATGAATTGCGCAATATGGTTATATTCTAATATGCTAATTCATACGACATTTAGCCAGAGAGAAAATAGCATATAAGTTTAAAACGGGTAAGTCCTCAGATTTGTTAAACCAAGATTTAAACCAGTAATGAATAAGCCAGAGAGAGAGAGAGAGAGAGAGAGAGAGAGAGAGAGAGAGAAATTTTATCATTACCTAGCGTTTCATTTCTTATGAGACCTGCCTTGGATCCCATAGTACAAGAGAATGATTACTGAAATTTTTTGGGATAGTTTTATACCAGTCACGGCCAATAATGGCCTATTCGCGTGTACCTTCCATTTTTTCCGAAGTTAAATCAAAGGGAATGGAACATTCTCTCGTTTCTTGTGTGGAAAATCTGGAGGCCTCCCTTGAGTTAACAATAATTCATGAATAGTATCAGAGACAACCAAGTGCCCACGTAAATAAAAAGCCCTGTCCACACGATCGAGCATGCCCGACGGGCAAAGAGTGATACCAGTCCACAATAGTTAGTGAAAATGAGGGTTAATGACGTCAGAAGCGTGAAAACTAAAGGCAGGGATCTGGCAACACTGTATGATGCCAGATCCCTGAGTGGTTTTCCCGCTTCTGACGTCATTAACCCTCATTCTTACTAACTATTGTGGTCTGGTATCACTGTTTACCCGTCGAGCATGCACGATCGTGTGGACAGGGCTTTAAGCCGATGTTGTGAGAACATGTTTGTGTACACAGTATTCTTCTCTACTGTATTGAATGATGAATGATCTCTCTTCTCTTCTGTTAGTATGTCTCATAGGTGTTGTCATCTCTCTCAATATCAGTCACACACATCAATGTGACGATATGTAAGTTTTCTGATGAATTAGAGTCTTTACATTTTTTCTTATCAGGCCTAAAACATGATTTTTTATATACAACATTAAGTAAAACCACTACATCTGGAGTCACAAGCATAGAAAACTCTAAAGATTTATTTTTAGTACTAAGTTCAAGAAATAAAATATTGATTAAAAGCTTCTTTGCTATTTTTGAAGTTACTAAAAGTATCAAAATATTGTAGAGATGGGATAAAAAGTTCAATAGAGATAAAAGAAAGACTGTCACTTTCGAAAGTCACTGGGTGTAGCCCCAATAGCTTTGATATTGATAACCTCCCCCCCACCCTCTCTCACTGTTGAATCATGTAAACATAGCAATAAGAATATCAAAACAGATTATAGGTAATTATTTTACTTTACTAGTGACCAGCGCGGCTGGCGTGCGCAGCACTTCAATGCACCGCCTGCCAGAACAGAGGAGCAATGAGATAATGTTTATTTGGAGCGATGCAAGCCTCGGTAGAGCAGAGACCATTTAGGTGACGGCCAGTCACGATGCTTGTGAACAGACCATGTTAAAGATGAGGGGCTGCACCCAGTCGCCGCCATATCTTATCCATTGATATAGCTGACTAAACTCTGAATGAAAAAAAAAAAAAACTATTTTAAAGATCATTCAGTTATATCAAATACAATCCTTTATTTTACATAAACTGGAAACAAAGTTGACAATAGGACGAGAAAACTTTAATTTCTCCATTTTCAAAACCTCAATCTTAAACTTTTATACAGCAGATTTTACTCAAACTACTGACGAGAATAGGTTAGAGTTTTGATTAAAGCATAGATGATTAATAAAGAACAATTTTATAAGAAAATACATAAAGGTTATAGCAAATGTTTTACGTGGCTCTTTGTGTACAAGAATATATGACTTCTGAAGACTAGAATGAAGATGCTTCAATACCTCAGACGTTTAATCTCGGTGTTTCACAGCAAACGTTTAAATCCTTTCCAGCAGCTTCTTTTTTCCAGGTTCGCTGACCCACTTGACAATCCATGGCGCTTACGAGGTGAATAAAGCTTATATTCTTTTTTGTTTTTGTTTTTTTGTTACGGTGTGAAAAGTGGTTGGGTTTTGCACTAGGTAAGAGATAGAAAAGTGTTTTTTTCGGATTCTGTAAGTTTGAATGTCAGAGATCGTAAATAAGGAAGAAGTATTGTTGTCTTCATTTATAGTCTTTTTGACAATTGAACAATTCTTTTTCTCTGATAGATTCCATAGAATGAAGTGATTTTATTAATATGAAAGAAATTTCTCCTTTCGTTCTTCGGAAATAAATTCTCTCTCCGATATCCTTCCAGAATATCATGGAATGTAATGGAATCAAAGGTTTATAGGCAATTCTCAGTTAGGTGAAGCAGTTACTACCACTCAAGCAGCAGTCGCTGCTTAGACAGGCGAGCTGCTTGCCTGGAGAGAGAGAGAGAGAGAGAGAGAGAGAGAGAGGAGAGAGAGAGAGAGAGAGAGAGAGGGGGGGGGGAGAGAGAGAGTCAGTCTTTGGTTGCTATGGTTACAGCGTCCTGCTTCTTTGCCGGTATTGATACAGGAAAACTCTCCATACTGTATCGTGCTTGAATCCTCAGAAAAGGTTGCACAGATGCTTGCGTTTTCTTGTATGCATTGCTCTCTGAAGACACTCTCTCGCACATATAAATGTACGCTCAGGGAAAGTTCTTGCAAGCAATCAGCTTGTCGTTTGCTTGTTGTAACTCATAAGAATAGTTGCAGAATGGACAATCTCTCTTACTATTTCAGCCTAAAAAGTATCGTGGTACTTACAATGAAGGGTGATAGCGAATTTTTCCAATAGCCTAAATTTTTTAACCTCACGACCACCAACTTAATCAACCGGAGTCCTTTGTAACAAGACTTAATCTAACTTAATTACTTGACTAATCCATCCTAAGTTAGTCCAACGTGTTGTGATCTAACTTTAAGTCTTCGAGGAAGGTTTTTTGCTGTTATAGTAAAATCAATATTGTTTAGCCATTGTGATTACTTTTATCCTACTAGTTCTTTTTATTTATGGCCTCTTCCTAGATGTTTAGCCTTTTGTTATTCATGGTTTTATAACTAAACTTACAAAAAAGTTAAATTTACGTCAAATGATAATATGGCAAGTAGTTGCGCTTCATAGAATTTATCTTATTAATAAATTTACGTTACATAATAATCTGGTAAGTAGTTGCACTTTATAGAATTTATCTTATTAACATGCCAACTAACTGTATTTATATTTAACCTCATCTACAATCACCTTTTTTTTCCTCTTAGTAAAATGGCCTCTATCTACTCTGCCAATTACTATTATTTCGGTAAGGCCAGAGGGAAAATTTTTCTCCTCACACGCAGCCTTGAAACACCTGGTAGGACTCCTCTTCACATATTCATGCTGTTGAAAAACTATAATCCTCAATACCTCTATGCGAGGTTAAGAGTTCTTTCACTCCCCAACTCTCAAGATTTGGAATTTTTTTCTTCCTCTGCTTTCCGGGGCTCAATCATTTCTCCCTTCATCATTAGAACCAACATAGTTCTCCTTTTTGACTGATTTGTTTAAAGGTTTAAAGGCCGCTCATGAATGGCAGAGGCAAGGGACAGTGACATTACCGCATCAAGAAGGACAATGCCCTAGAGACTAACCATATATGCATATGATCAGCGCCAAAGCTCCGTCTCCACCCAAGCTAGGACCAAAGAGGGCCAGGCAATGGTTGCTGATGAGTCGTCAGATAGACCTATAGGCTCCCCAAAACCCCCATCTAAAATTATTTGTTAAAATATAAAAAAAAAAAAAAATGGAAATATAATTTTCGAGATGTTTTTTATTAACAAAGCACGTCTTAAATAAAATCCGAAATTTCTGAAAGTATTAATATTTGGTTACGATTTCACAGGATATTGTTATTATTACATTTTGTTCTGAGCAATTTGATAATCTTTGAATAAAAGAAAATAAAAGAGAAGATATGGAAGAATCAGCAGATAAACTTCCTGAAATATTACTTTTAAAATGAAAAACACCTAAGCTATTAACCCTGAGAATCTTAACAGAAAGAAAAAAAGTTTATAAAGTATTACTTTCAAACTTTAATTGAACTTCAACAATGTTATCAAGATAAGATTCTGATTCAACGTTAAGAACTGAAATTCATTTGAATAAAAAGGATACGAAATCGGATATTGGAAACAAACCAAAAGTAAAGTTTGAAGGTCAATGTTATTTACCTTAAGTTGAATATGCAAATGCGATCTAAGATTTTATTAATTTAATGGCAATCAAACGTTAGTTTAAAATATTTGTATTTATAATTTATTTGACCAAATGTATGTACGCACCCAGTTATTGATATATATATATATATATATATATATATATATATATAATATATATATATATATATATAAATATATATATATATATATATATAGATATATATATATATATATATATATATATATTATATTATATATCTATATATATATATGTGAT
>NC_090746.1:118800793-118815793 GCF_036898095.1 Palaemon carinicauda | reverse complement strand
AAGCTTACTGATTTCTAGAAACTACTTCAGAAGTTAGAAAAAGAAATATAAATACCCGTTCTATGTTGATAAATCCGACCTACGTTGAAAATCGCCTTACGGACGTAAGGCGATTTTCGACGTAGGTCGGATTGTCTCATAAGGTGACACAGATGTCCCCTATACATATACCGAACAAGAAAACTACTTCTAACCTGCCATCATTCCATGAAAACCAGACACCTACATTGAAAAGCGCCCATATTAAGTACAGTAGACTTAATTAAAAACCGTGGTTTTAATCTGAAATTCTCCGTAAAAATATATTCTCAGCCGTATCTCAGTAAAATACAGGCGACCGTAATTTTACCTTACTTTGATTATTATCTTTTACGGGTTGGTAACCGTAATATTACTCTTTGATGTTATTGTATCCGTTTTTAAAACGGTAAATGGCTGGCAACATTTAATCCAGGGGTATTACCGGTTTTTACGGCAAATTTTTAACATTGTATAGAAAGAGAGCTGAGCTTAAGTTCCAGATCTCTGCTTCTTTCAATTGGTTTTAGAGTTTTGAGATAATTCTCTTATGAAAACTTCGAGACACTTCTCATAGTAAAAGAAAAAAAAATAATTGTAATTAAGATCTTAATGCATTACTCGTCACTCATTAACTGCCTGAATATAAAATACTCATACTTAAAAAACCCGATTAAGACGTTTTTCGCAGCTCATTTGATTCAAAGAACCACTGTTCCCTAGTCTTGGGTAATGCCATAGCCTCTGTACCATGGTCTTCCAATGTCTTGGATTAGAGTTCTCTGGCTTGAGGGTACACTCACGCACACTATTCTATCTAATTTTTCTTCCTCTTGTTTTGTTAGTTTTTGTAGTTTATAGAAGCAATATTTATGTTAATGTTGCTACTGTTCTTAAAATATTTTATTTTTCCTTGTTTCCTTTCCTCGCTGGGCTATTTTCCCTGTTGGGGCCCTTGGGCTTATAGCATCCTGTTTTTTCAACTAGGTGTGTAGCGTAATAATAATAATAATAATAATAATAATAATAATAATAATAATAATAATAATTCTTAACTCTGTAGTTTATATATTTCAAAATCTAGAATGTTAATTAAGGCAGTAATAAATTTACTTCCAAATTAGTAGTGATGTATGAAAAAAAATTTGAACTTTGTCCAGTCGATATTTGATTTATTTTCTTGGTGATTTCAAGATACTGTGATGTATCTATTCGATTGATTCAAGATCCTAAAAATTAGTAAAATTTACTGCAATGATATATATATGGGGTTCTTCAAGATATGAGTTATTAGAATAAAATGGGCTAAAGTCAGAGGTACCAGGTTAACAATTTATTGTATTCTGATAGATAATTAGTTTATAATAATAATCTTAGTCAATATATTATATAAAGAATACATACTTAGTAGTAATGGTAGCTTTTTATAAAATTAGTCTGGCAACTAAAATATCGAGGAAATGCGAAAATGAATAAAAAAAAAAATAATTCACCATAAGAAAGTAAAAATTTAATATCAAAATGGCATTAAAAAATTATGTTTTATAAAAGATTAAACGTATGAGTAAATCCTTTCAAATTATGAATGATATTAATAGCTAATAATACTGGTGTATCTATAAGAATGTAATTTTAGGAAACTTTAGAATATTGGTGTGGAAAATACGCGCACTGATAAACTCCGAACGAGATTAATTGGCAAAGTTTGAGGAATATGATGAAGAAATAGCACAAAATAAAGTCCAGAAAAAGAAGGTGTTCCAGGGAGGAAAGATGTCACTGACCTGAACAGTAGGATTTCCATGAAGGCGTAAAATGATGTTCGTTCGTTTGAGAACTTATGTTTTTATCTTTTCCATTCTTCGTTTCTTATTCTGTTTTCTTGCTTTTTTCCCCATTGCGTTTCATGTCATTGATCTTCATTCAGGTTTAGCATACTATAGTTATCCTCTTCTCCCTTAGTTTCCTTTTTAAATTTTAAATTTAAATTTCAAATTCTTGCTACTTATGTATTATGATATTTTCTCGGTATATCATCAATTGTTTTTTTTTTTTTTTTTTTTTTTTTGCTTAACTCACTTTTATTATTATTCTCTTCCCTTGATCTTCAATATCCAATGATTTCTTTATTGCTAGTTTTTCCCTAAATATTGTCTTTATCATTTTATGTTTTTATTTTCTTTACTTATTTCCTATTTCATTCTATTTTATAAATTTACTATCATATGAACATCCTGTACTTATCGTTTTCCTTTCGCTTTTCATGTTGTCCAACGTTTTCTCTTTATTTCATGTTTAACCATTTGTCATTTTTCTAATATTTCCTTCTCGTTTTCTTTCCTCTAAAATTCCGTCTTTGTTCATTTAAATATTTACGTTAAATGGATAACTTTTTTATGACTTTTGTCTAAAGTTTTAGTAATTTTAGTGTACATTTTCACCTTCTTTTCCTTCCTTGTACCTTGTGTTTCGCTCTTCTTTATTTAACCGACCCTATTCACCTTTCCTAGTCAATAAGCATCCCTTTTCCGAAATAAGTCTCTTTACCATTTCAGCAGCTTCAAATGCCCTGCTTGCATCCATACATCAAACATCACAACATCAACGGAGTTAAGAGGAACTTTCACGTCAAGTCGCCCTGAGTCCTCAGACGGAGGATGTTGAGGCTCCATCTGTACTCCAGTCACACTACGACTTCATAGACCAAGTTCGAGAGATCAGAACTCTCAAAGGTAATTTCATTATTCAGAGCAAGGACAAACTCTTTGGGCTTGAATATAAAAAACAAACACCAAGATGGAAATATAAACTGTGTATTCTGTGATGTAGAAGAAAATGCTAACCACTTTATGTTATATTGTCCACAGTTTAGTAATATAAGAATAAAAGCAATTGAGCTCCAACAACCATACGAAGAAGATAGTGCACAAACAGTTGGAAAATTCCTTTTTTTGTGAAGAAAATATTGAAAATAAGAAAAGAGTACTACAACAAATGTGGATGAAAACAGAAAAACTAGTGAAAATAAGGAACACACAAAACTAAAAGACACAGAGGCGCCGTTGCAAAGGCAAAGCCTCAACCTGAATCTGATCTGATCTGATTAAGTGCAAATGCCACCAGAGGAAGATTCAGGTCATTCATGGTTGAGAGTTGGTGATGGATTGTGTGTAAGTTTACATCTGAGGTTCGTGAAGTTCATTTCCTTGAGGTTCACTTGTCTGTGAAGTTTCCAGGTTCCAGGATCCAGCCCAGTTGAGGATCTATTCCAGGCGTCTTATGTTGATAATTGTCGTATTATTATTATTATTATTATTATTATTATTATTAAATACTAAGCTACAACCCTAGTTGGAAAAGCAGGATGCTATAAGCCCAGAGGCCCGAACAGGGAAAATAGCCCAGTGAGGAAAGGAAATAAGGAAAAATAGAATATTTTAGGAATAGTAACAATATTGAAATAGATATTTCCAATTTAAACTATAAAAACTTTAACAAAACAAGAGGAAGAGAAACTAGATAGAAAAGTGTGCCCGAGTGTACCCTCAAGCAAGAGAACTCTAACCCAAGGCAGGGTAAGACCATGGTACAGAGGGTATGGCACTACCCAAGAATAGAGAACCATGGTTTGATTTTGGATTGTCCTTCTCCTAGAAGAGCTGCTTACCATAGCTAAAGAGTCTCTTCTACCCTTACCAAGAGAAAAGTAGCCACTGAACAATTACAATGCAGCAGTTAACCCCTTGGGTGAAGAATTGTCTAGTAATCACAGTGTTGTCAGGTGTATGAGGACAGAGGAGAATCTGTAAAGGATGAATAGTTGTATTCCTTTCTGAACTGAATGTCTAAAATTTTATTTGTTTATAACTGGTTTAGGTTTTATAGCTTAAATTTAAGCTATACTGATATAGGTAGTAGATTAGCCAGGGCACCAGCCACCAGTTGAAATACTACCGCTAGAGAGTTATGTGGTCCTTTGACTGGCCAGGCAGTACTACCTTGGACCATTCTCTCTGGTTACGGTTCATTTTCCCCTCTATATGATTCATTCTTCACGCTAACTAGAAAAACATTACACTCATTAAAACTAGAATCAGAAATTATGAATACTAATAATTCAACCAACAATGAAGCAAATCATATTTCATAATTGGAAATTTCTTTGAGGAATTTTCATACAAGATGAATTTCAACAACTCAGGAAGTATTATAGATTGTTGGTTTTAGTTGGAAATATGTTAATTATATTTTACAAATGACGCATATTTCCGTTCAATTTAACTCTAATATGTAACTTGAGGTCCCTTATTCTTCTTCTTTATCTGCATCTTTTCCCACATTATGTGGGGTCGATGTTTCTGGCCAGCGTTCTCCATCTACCTCTGTCCCACACTTCATCATATGTATACCCTAGCATTAATTCTAATCTCACAATTTCCACTGGCCATATTGGTTTCGGCTAATTTTTCATGGCCGGATGCCTTTCCTGCCGCCAACTCTCCCCATTTACCCGGGCTTGGGGTCACTAAATTATTTAATTGATTATCAATGATATTTTCTATATTTATGAAATCAAAGTTATTTGTTGTTGTCGAAGATTTTGTCGAAAACGTTATAACCTTTTTGTCTATTTCGGTTTTCACCACAATTCAAGACAACACTTAGTAATGAGGTTTAGAGCAAATGTTTTTATGTTGACCAGGCTGACATGAAGCTTTTTATAGTTTATATAGGACATATCTGTTTTTGACGTTGTTAATAGTTTATATAGGACATATCTGTTTTGACGCTGTTAATAGTTTATATATGACATATCTGTTTTTGACGTTGTTAATAGTTCATATAGGACATATCTGTTTTGATGCTGTTAATAGTTTATATATGACATATCTGTTTTTAACGTTGCTAATAGTTTATATAGGACATATCTGTTTTGACGCTGTTACTGTTTTTAGAATGATATATTGTTAATTGATTCTCATCATTTATTTATTTCCTTTCCTCACTGGGCTATTTTTCCCTGTTGGAGCCCCTGGGCTTATAGCATCTGCTTTTCCAACTAGGGTTGTAGCTTGGCTAGTAATAATAATAATAATAATAATAATAATAATAATAATAATAATAATAATAGAGACTCGCCGCCGCGTAGTTGGTGTTGGTGATAATTTCTCTGTTCATGGAAACTGGAATGACTTTGTTTAGTTCCGGCTTAATGCTTCCGTGGTTTATCTGTTTGAATTTGTATGTTCTTAGGCCGTTTTAGTAGTATTTAATACTACTGTGATATGTTTGTTGGAATTTATAATTTTAAGCCCGTTTTTATCAGCTTTTTTTAATATTTTTTTTTCTCCCATGAAAGAAAAGTTTATTTTTCATCTAAATTGTTTTCGTGTTTCACGTCTTTCCACTTCATGTCCTTTTCTTCTCTCACTTTATCTTGAAGTCAATCTTGTGAGAGAGAGAGAGAGAGAGAGAGAGAGAGAGAGAGAGAGAGAGAGAGAGAGAGAGAGAGAGATGTTATAATTTCCCGGTTTTCTTATCACAGGAAATCTACCCAAGAGCCCATACCAGAGAGAGAGAGAGAGGAGAGAGAGAGAGAGAGAGAGAGAGAGAGAGAGAGAGAGATGTTTTTCCCAGAGTGTTTATCCCATGAAACCTACCCAAGAGTCCATACCACAGAGAGAGAGAGAGAGAGAGAGAGAGAGAGAGAGAGAGAGAGAGAGAGAGAGAGAGAGAGAGAGATGTTATTCCCCAGAGTGTTTATCCCATGAAACCTACCCAAGAGCCCATACCAGAGAGAGAGAGAGAGGGAGAGAGAGAGAGAGAGAGAGAGAGAGAGAGAGAGAGAGATGTTTTTCCCAGAGTGTTTATCCCATGAAACCTACCGAAGAGTTCATACCACAGAGAGAGGGAGAGAGAGAGAGAGAGAGAGAGAGAGAGAGAGAGAGAGAGAGAGAGAGAGAGAGATGTTTTTCCCAGAGTGTTTATCCCATGAAACCTACCCAAGAGTCCATACCACAGAGAGAGAGAGAGAGAGAGAGAGAGAGAGAGAGAGAGAGAGAGAGAGAGAGAATGTTATTTCCCAGTGTTTATCCCATGAAACCTACCCAAGAGTCCATACCACAGAGAGAGAGAGAGAGAGAGAGAGAGAGAGAGAGAGAGAGAGAGAGAGAGAGAGAACGTAAAGGAATTCAAAGACCGATCTCCAATTACTGTATTATTGATTTGCAAACTTACTGAAGAATGAATTAAACATTAATTGCCTAAGAAAACAACAACAGTTTCCTGTCGAGGCGAACCAGTCCTTCGATTCTTTGTAAAGCGAAGCTTAATTCCCAAAGGAAGATCAAAGAAGATTTTTGTTGCTATAAGAGAAGGAAAGGGAAATAGACCAGCCTGGAATTGAATGGGAATATTGCAATATCTGGAATGTTCTCGCCAGTTTTGGAAATGTATGTGGAACCAATTGAGAGAGACAAAATAGAAATATTTCTGTGAGGTTTTAGAAGCAGCTGTTCCGTGCTGCTCTTAAATGTGTATACGTTATATATGTATATATATATATATATATATATATATATATATATGTATACATATATATATATATATATATATATATATGTATACATATATATATATATGTATATATATATATATATATATATATATATATATATATATATATATATATATATATATATATATATATAAATATATATATATATATATATATATATATATATATGTATATATATATATATGTGTGTGTGTATATGTATATACATATGTATATATATATATATATATATATATATATATATATATATATATATATATATATATATATATATATATATATATGTATATATATATATATATATATATATATATATATATATATATATTTCTATATATATATAAATATATATATACATATATATATATATATATATATATATATATATCGAGAAGTATTTATAGAAAATTATTAATATTAATAACGCAAAACATTACTGACAAGAAAAACGAGAAACATTACTGACAAGAAAAACGAGAAACATTACTGACAATAAAACCGAGAAACATTACTGGCAAGAAAAACGAGAAACATTACTGACAAGAAAAACGAGAAACATTACTGACAAGAAAAACGAGAAACATTATTGGCAAGAGAAACGAGAAACATTACTGACAAGAAAAACGAGAAACATTACTGACAAGAAAAACGAGAAACATTATTGGCAAGAGAAACGAGAAACATTACCGACAAGAAAAACGTGAAACGTTACTGGCAAGAAAAACGAGAAACATTACTGACAAGAAAAACGAGAAACATTACTGACAAGAAAAACGAGAAACATTACTGGCAAGAAAAACGAGAAACATTACTGACAAGAAAAACGAGAAACATTACTGACAAGAAAAACGAGAAACATTGCTGACAAGAAAAACGAGAAACATTACTGACAAGAAAAACGAGAAACATTACTGACAAGAAAAACGAGAAACATTACTGACAAGAAAAACGAGAAACATTACTGACAAGAAAAACGAGAAACATTGCTGACAAGAAAAACGAGAAACATTACTGACAAGAAAAACGAGAAACATTACTGACAAGAAAAACGAGAAACATTACTGACAAGAAAAACGAGAAACATTACTGACAAGAAAAACGAGAAACATTGCTGACAAGAAAAACGAGAAACATTACTGACAATAAAACCGAGAAACATTACTGGCAAGAAAAACGAGAAACATTACTGACAAGAAAAACGAGAAACATTACTAACAAGAAAAACGAGAAACATAATTGACAATAAAACCGAGAAACATTACTGGCAAGAAAACCGAGAAACATTACTGACAAAAAAACGAGAAACACAATTGACAAGAAAAACGAGAAACATTACCGACAAGAAAAACGAGAAACATTACTGACAAGAAAAACGAGAAACATTACTAAGAAGAAACATTACTGACAAGATAAACGAGAAACATTATTGGCAAGAAAAACGAGAAACATTACTGACAAGAAAAACGAAAAACATTACCGACAAGAAAAACGTGAAACATTACTGACAAGAAAAACGAAAAACATTACTGACAAGAAAAGTGAGTAACATTGCTGACAAGAAAAACCGGTAACATTACTGACAAGAGAAACGAGAAAAATTATTAACAAGAAACATTACTGACAAGAAAAACGAGAAACATTACTGACAAGAAAAACGTGAAACATTACTGACAAGGAAAAACGAGAAACATTAATGACAAGAAAAACGAGAAACATTACTGACAAGAAAAACATGCACTTCTTTCTTCGTTCTATATACGGAAATACAATGATACCATTAGCTATCTATACTGATCCTGTGAACGGTGTATCTCAAAAACCTATAGGGTTTATTTATCCCATCCCAGCTGTTCCAATAAACCGACTCACACTGAGATTTTTTTTTTTTCTATTTCTCAAACTTCTTATAATTCAAATCAAATATTCCGATTTACATGGCCCTTGCTATACTTTTTTTGGTTTTTTATTTCTTTTATAATTTCTGTTAAACTTCATCGTCCTGAAACAAGTGTTCCCTATTATTTCAGGAAGAAGAAAGATTCAAAAACTCTACAATATTTCATGAATCTTGTGGGGAAAAAAATCAGGATAAATCGAAAATCTTATCGCAATTTCTCGTCCTGAAACAAGTGTTCCCTATTATTTCAGGAAGAAGAAAGGCTAAAAAACTCTAAATTTCATGAATCATGAGGCGAATAAAAATCAAGATGAATCGAAAATCTTATGGCAATTTCTAGAACACAAATACGAATAATTTACTCTTCTACTCCATCATTCATTTCTCATTTAATAAAAATGGAGTTGTTAAATTAAATAACAACCTTGACGGGTTTAAACTGACTCATTCAACAACTGACGACCAGTTAAAGATAAGACAAAAATTAATTAATTAATAAACGAGATTTGAAAGAGACTTCCCAAGAAAAATACGTTTGAACTGAGGTCGATTGTCACAAACAATTATGGAAGGTTTCGTGAGGGACCTTCTAGGAAATGCGTTACGCTAAAAGCTTTAGAAAACGAGAATTAATGATAATGAATAAGTCAAAGGTAATTGAAAGCTGTCAGTTAAGAAAATTTAAACCAAATTCTAACCTCTAAAAAGAATTATTTAATTATGGGAGAAATACGTTTTTCTTTATTTTCTTTAAAAAATCTTTAAATTCTGAGAGGCAAGTAATCCTTGTATTGTAAGTTGCGTTGAACTAGCAAAACTATAGTCAATTCTTTTTAGGGAGGCATATTTGTGCAGACTCGCAGGGGTGCTCTTTTAGCTCTGAAAAGTTTCCTGCTCGCTGATTGGTTAGACAATTCTAACCAATCAGATAGCAGGAAATTTTTCCGAGCTAATGGGGCATGGCTGCGAGTCAGTGCAAATGCGCCTCATTAAAAAAAAAAAAAAAAAAAAATAGTATAGTTTCTAAAACTCTACAGTAACAAATTTGCAGCAGTGAAACCTTGAACTTCATCAAAGTAGAGAGATGGCCCTCACTTTACGCGAGTTTATACTTGGCGATTTCGCTTATATGCGACGCAGACCCTCGCTTTACGCGAGTTTATACTTGGCGATTTCGCTTATATGCGACGCAGACCCTCGCTTTACGCGAGTTTATACTTGGCAATTTCGCTTATATGCGACGCAGACCCTCGCTTTACGCGAGTTCATACTTGGCGATTTCACTTATATGCGACGCAGACCCTCGCTTTACGCGATTTTATACTCGGCGATTTCACTTATATGCGACGCAGAAGTGCATAAACTGCTTCATTGTAGAGAAAATGCTGAAACATCAAGAACACAATTTATCATAAGGAAAATGGTCGGTCTTAATGAAATCAAATTCGAGACCAATACAGATCACAATTCTAAGTTTCTGAGGGGACACCTATAGTCCATTTATTTTAGCGATGCATATTTGCACCGACTCACGGCGGTGCCCTTTTAGCTCGGAAATGTTTCCTGATCGCTGATTGGTTAGAATTATCTTGTCCAACCAATCAGCGATCCCGAAACTTTTCCGAGCTAAAAGGGCACCGCTGCGAGTCGGTGCAAATGTGCATCGCTAAAAGAAATGGACTTTAGGCCCCATAAATTAATATACTTTGAACATATGGCATTACTGAAGAGCGGAGGTCAGTCCCGTTGCAAAAAAGGAATCGTAAGCTTTATTAAACAAGGGAGAACATGTGAAATCAGTCATGAAATTCTGTGAAATTGTTTGGAAAATTATTTAGGTATTCCAACTTTTATCTTAATATACTTTTAAAGTAATCAATGATTTTTGTATCTTGAAAAAAGATTTTAAAGTGCAACGAAGGATTTCTTTTGACGAATCTATAAACGATAACTCCAATCTCCAGCTGAGGATTATGTTTAGGGGACACCTAGGCCCCATAAATGAATACACTTCGAACATATTTCATTACTGAAGAGCAGACGTCAATCCCGTTGCAAAAAATGGAATCGTAAGCTCTATTAAACAAGGGAGAACATGTGAAATCAGTCATGAAATTCTGTGAAACTTCATGGAAAATTATTTAGGTATTTCAAAATTTATCTTAATATGCTTTTAAAGTAATCAAAAATTTTCGTATCTTGAAAAAAAGGATTTTAAAGTGCAACGAAGGATTTTTTGACGAATCTATAAACGATAACTCCAATCTCCAGCTGGGGATTATATTCAGGGGACACCTAGGCCCCATAAATTAATATACTTCGAGCATATGGCATTACTGAAGAGCACACGTCAATCCCGTTGCAAAAAAGGAATCGTAAGCTTTATTAAACAAGGAGAACATGTGAAATTAGTCATGAAATTCTGGGAAATTGTTTGGAAAATGATTTGGGTAATTCAAAATTTATCTTAATATGCTTTTAAAGTAATGAAAGATTTTTGTAACTTGAGAAAAAGATTTATAGTGCAGCGAAGGATTTTTTTTTTTTTTTTTTTTTTTTTTTTTTTTTTTCTTTTTTTTTTTTTTGACAAATCTATAAACTATAATTTCAATCTCCAGCTGAGCATGCTTTCGAAATTTCATTTTGAAAAATAGTTCAGATTCAGAGCACAGGAGTTTCTTCAAATGATATCCTTTAGTAAAGACAGTTCCAAATAATATTGCTGGAAGACTTCTCTTTAGAATTTCGAATAAGCAATCATTTCCATTCTCATAGATATTGTTTTTTATCGAACCTCTTAGAAAAAAGTTACCATTAGCATCAAAGTATTATTTCCGCTTCATAAACTCGAAATAATACATAAAACCCTTATACTTCACGGGATGTTTTTTTCACCTCTTACCTGGTGTAACAACAAAAGACTTTGAACGCCATAACAAACAAACAAAAATATAATAAAACCTTCATTCGCCTCTGAAGTCCCATGAATCGTGAAACTGGTCAGCGAACCTAGAAAAGGAAGGTGGAAACAGTTTAAATATTTGTTGCGAAACACAGAGATAAAACGTCTGAGGTATTGAAGTATCTTCATTCTCTTCTTCTGAAGTCATATATTTTCGTCCGCAAGGTGTCACGTAAAACATTTGCTTCATTCATTATTTGCTATAAAATTGTAGTCTTTTAGTCATCAATTCTCTCATCAAACACTAACTTGGGCTTGCCAGTAGTTCTATTAAAATCTGCTTTATAGGAATGAAAAAGATTAAGGTACATAAACTAAATTAAGTAAAATAAGCCATTTACCTTGAGATCAGCTCCTTCAGACCCAATGTGGTAGCATAATGGAAAAAATCACTGAATCGCATTCTGCTGGTCCGCAGTTCGAGCTATACTTAAACCCAATAGTTATTATTACTGTCTGCAACCTCACCATCCTTACGAGGTATGGATGCAGATTTGAGAAGGGTTATAGGTCTACCTCTTGATTCATTTTCAGCCATTGCCTGGCCTTCCCTGGTCCTTCCTAGGTAGAGAGGGGCTTTGATACTTATCATATAACTAGGCTACTGTCATTTGCCTCTGATACTTATGAACAACTGTTAAGAGGTATGGGTGCAGATTTGAGAAGGGTAATAGGTCTACCTCTTGATTCATTTCCAGCCATTGCCTGGCCTTCCCTGGTCCTACCTAGGTAGAGAAGGGCTACTGTCATTTGCCTCTGATACTTATGAGCAACCGTTAACCTTTTTAGAGAACATATACATGAAGTAAATCCCAAACAAAACTCAAAGTGTGATTGTAAGTGTTTCAAACATGCTTTTTTTTTTTTAATGTGGCAACGTATCTGTTATGTTCTAACAGAGAGGCGAGGTGAATGCAACTGACTTTATTCAGCAAGGCAATGAGCTTACATACTGATAGTTGAGAGCAAGAAAGATACAAAATTCAAACAGTACAAAACATGAGATAGCAAGCTTAAACTGGTTTATATATTCAGTGTAGGGGATCGTTCTTCCGTGTAAGCCTTCTCCATTCTCTGCTACCCTGGGCATCCTGTTCTCTTAATCCTTTTTCCCCGCGTGCCCTCTGCTACTTAATCTTTCCATCTAAACTTTGCCCTTCCCTTCCTCCTTCCCCCATTTACCTCCATGTCCTTCGACGTACATGATCTTCTGTCCGTATCACATGTCCAAACCACTGCCCTTTTACCCCCAGGCTATTTGGAACTTTCCAACCCTTAAAAAAAAAAAAAAAAAAAAAAAAAAAAAAAAAAAAAAAAAAGTTGGTAAGTAAAGGGCAGTGGTTCTTCAACATACGGATCTTTTCACTGAAAACGTTTCTTTAATTATATAAAACTTTAAAATTTTGGATGTCATTCTTTATTGCAAATTTACTCTCGAGAAACACATTCGTCCAGTTTCTTTTTCAACTGCACAAAAGAACTGGCTTAATTAGAAAGTCTTTCAAGAATTTCGGTGATCAATCTATCCTGAAAAAAAAAATGTTTTAATCCTTTCATTTTATCTTACTTCCAGTATTTTTTTCTCTCGTTTAGTCTTCACCTGCTGACTCTCATCTTAATTTGTTGGACAGAAACTCGAGGTATATTAAATTTCTTTTTCCCGGTTTGGATATCAATCTCTGGCATCGTCATTCAGATAGTTTTTTTGTATATGTTGCATAAGATTTTTCATAATTCTGACCATTCTTTGCATTCAGATTCTCTTAGGTAGTACTATAGCCCATTCTTTTTAGCGAGGCAGATTTGCACCGACTCGCAGGGGTGCCCTTTTAGCTCGGAAACGTATCCTGATCGCTGATTGGTTGGACGAGATAATTCTAACCAATCATTTAGCAAGACACTTTTTTTCCGAACCAAAAGGGCACCGCTGCGAGTCAGTGCAAATGCGCCTCATTAAAAAAAAAAATTGAGTATAGGTATGCAGTTAATTCTAAGTCTTCTTTTCTCCATCAAAAAGCTTAACACTAAAGAGTATCATAGAAGTTTTATTCCAGTTGTAACCAGATTGTGGAATGATATTCCAAATCTGGAGATAGAATAGGATGAACATTAGAAGTTCAAACTTACAGCAAATATCTTTATGTTGAACAAGTTGACTTAAGTCTCTCTCCATAGTTTATAATATGACAGATCTATTTAACATTGTTACTGATCTTAAAAGATTTTTTATTTTTATTCATTAATTCTTATACATAGTTTATTCATTTCTTTCTTCTTTTTCCTTATTGGTCTATTTTCCCTATTGGAACCCTAGGGCTACTAGTACCCTGCTTATTTCTTTTTTCCTTTTCCTCTCTGTACTATTTTCCCTATTGGAACCCTAAAGCTTCTAGCATCCTGCTTTTCCAATTAGCGATGTAGATAACCTATTAAAAAAAAAGCAGCTTCTGCTAAAACTAAATTGGTCCAATTCGAACTTGAGAATTGAGAGAAATGATTAAAAGGAAAAATACATTTAATTTGAATACCGATATTCATGACAAGATACAGCAAAATAAATATGAAGCGAAATTAAACATCACATAAAAATGATTCAATAATCCAATAAATCAAATCTCAGGTTCGAGGTAATAATAATAATAATAATAATGATAATAATATTAATAATAATAATAATAATAATAATAATAATAATAATTATTATTATTATTATTATTATTATTATTATTATTATTATTATTAATATCATCATTATTATTATTATTATTATTATTATCATTATTATTATTATTATTATTATTATTATTATTATTATTATTAATACTACAACATGTGCAGGTTTACAGAAGCGAAAGAGTGACCAAGACGGAATTAGAAGAAAATATATGCAATAAAGAGACACCGAAGAACGTAAATAAGAATTATAAGAATTTTATACGAAATATAAGAAATATAAGAATTTTAATATGTTTTATCGGGATGTAAATAAAGAATGAAAAGAGCATGAGCTCATAGATTTCGTAATAAAAGATAGAAATAGAGAGATGTTGTCTAGAGTGAATACAAGCCTCAATCAATGAAGTGTGTTTTTTGAAGAATGGGTGAATGAGATGAAAAAGATGACGGAGGATTGAATAGAACAAGGAAGGGACATAGATTACTATGTACTATAGAGTGCACGTGGAAACGACTGCTGAATATGATCATTGGACTGTGAAAAGGAAATATACCAAGAGTTTCCATATACATCTTAAAGTTTGAGGTCTTTAAAACTGGCCAAGACTTCATTTCATCCTACTCTTACTACTCCGAATTGAGATGAAAAAAAAAAAAAAAAAAAAATATAGGATTTTTTTTTTTTTTTTTTTTTTTTTTTTTTTGATGGACTCAAAATTTCGTAAGGAAAATAAAGAGAATTATTTCTTCGCAAAAGATTTCTCCCTCAATTAAATTATTTTTATTTATATTTATATTTATATTTATTATAGGTTTCCAGATGGTTTCAGTTTTTCTTAATTACTCGTGGAAACGACTGCTGAATATGAT
>NC_090746.1:118793293-118795793 GCF_036898095.1 Palaemon carinicauda | reverse complement strand
AATCTAGGGGATATAATTCTTAGACTCCTATTAAAGAATGCAAATTCAAAGGACTAAGACACAAATGTATGGTCAGAGTAAATCCTTAATCTAGAGGATATAATTCTTAGACTCCGGTTAAAGAATGCCAATTCAAAGGACTAAGACACAAATGTATGGTCAGAGTAAATCCTTAATCTAGAGGATATAATTCTTAGACTCCTATTAAAGAATGAAAATTCAAAGGACTAAGACACAAATGTATGGTCAGAGTAAATCCTTAATCTAGAGGATATAATTCTTAGACTCCGGTTAAAGAATGCCAATTCAAAGGACTAAGACACAAATGTATGGTCAGAGTAAATCCTTAATCTAGAGGATATAATTCTTAGACTCCTATTAAAGAATGAAAATTCAAAGGACTAAGACACAAATGTATGGTCAGAGTAAATCCTTAATCTAGAGGATATAATTCTTAGACTCCTATTAAAGAATGCAAGTTCAAAGGATTAAGACACAAATGTATGGTCAGAGTAAATCCTGAATCTAGATGATATAATTCTTAGACTCCGGTTAAAGAATGCAAGTTCAAAGGATTAAGACACAAATGTATGGTCAGAGTAAATCCTTAATCTAGATGATATAATTCTTAGACTCCTATTAAAGAATGAAAATTCAAAGGACTAAGACACAAATGTATGGTCAGAGTAAATCCTTAATCTAGAGGATATAATTCTTAGACTCCTATTAAAGAATGCCAATTCAAAGGACTAAGACAAATGTATGGTCAGAGTAAATCCTTAATCTAGAGGATATAATTCTTAGACTCCTATTAAAGAATGAAAATTCAAAGGACTAAGACACAAATGTATGGTCAGAGTAAATCCTTAATCTAGAGGATATAATTCTTAGACTCCTATTAAAGAATGCAAGTTCAAAGGATTAAGACACAAATGTATGGTCAGAGTAAATCCTGAATCTAGATGATATAATTCTTAGACTCCGGTTAAAGAGTGCAAGTTCAAAGGATTAAGACACAAATGTATGGTCAGAGTAAATCCTTAATCTAGATGATATAATTCTTAGACTCCGGTTAAAGAATGCAGATTCAAAGGATTAAGACACAAATGTATGGTCAGAGTAAATCCTTAATCTAGAAGATATAATTCTTAGACTCCTATTAAAGAATGAAAATTCAAAGGACTAAGACACAAATGTATGGTCAGAGTAAATCCTTAATCTAGATGATATAATTCTTAGACTCCGGTTAAAGAATGCAAGTTCAAAGGATTAAGACACAAATGTATGGTCAGAGTAAATCCTTAATCTAGAAGATATAATTCTTAGACTCCGGTTAAAGAATGCAGATTCAAAGGATTAAGACACAAATGTATGTTCAGAGTAAATCCTTAATCTAGAGGAAACTAAACCAAATTACCAAAGCTCGTAAAAAGTGGCTTTAAATCAACACAAACATCTTAGTATTTCACACATCTATTTAACTAGATTTCCATCAATTTGAAATTTCAAATCGTTCTTTGAGGTTTTCTTGTTCTCCAGATATCTTTGGGTGTACGTTTCCTAAACCGTTTTCCCTCTGGCTCTTCCAATTTCCCTTTGACGTATTCTAACTTTCCTTTTTTTTTCTTCCGCCGTCCCATTTCTATTTTCTGTAGCGACTATCCGTTCGGTTCCCCTCCATCGGACGTCCTTCCTCCTGGCAATTCCATTTGCATATCTGTGTCTCTGGCAACATTTCCTAAGCTTCGGATCTTCCTTCACTTTCGTCATTGGCTTAGATAAACAGGATCTTCAACGTCACCCATTATCTGGTAAGTTAATATCTTACCTTTAATTCTCATCAGGTCTCTCTCTCTCTCTCTCTCTCTCTCTCTCTCTCTCTCTCTCTCTCTCTCTCTCTCTCTCGTCAAATATCTGTGTCTCGGGCAACATTTCCTAAGCTTCGGATCTATCTTCACTTTCGTCATCCACTTGAGCGAGGATCGGCAATGTCGCCGATTTACCGTAAAGGTAATATTTGTCCCTTGATTTTTTTTCAAGTTCTCTCTCTCTCTCTCTCTCTCTCTCTCTCTCTCTCTCTCTCTCTCTCTCTCTCTCTCTCTCTCTCTCTCTCTCTCGTCATTCACTTTGGTAAGGACAGGCAATGTCGCTTATTTACCATAGTTAATATATTACCCTTGATTTTTTCAAGTTCTCTCTCTCTCTCTCTCTCTCTCTCTCTCTCTCTCTCTCTCTCTCTCTCTCTCTCTCTCTCTCTCGTCATTCACTTTGGTAAGGACAGGCAATGTCGCTTATTTACCATAGTTAATATATTACCCTTGATTTTTTCAAGTTCTCTCTCTCTCTCTCTCTCTCTCTCTCTCTCTCTCTCTCTCTCAGACTTAGTTCAACTTCTTCATCATTAAACAGAAGTAAAAGCAAATTTTTCATAATATTGTAATAAATTCTAGTAGCTTTTTAACATTTTCTCAAATACCAAAAGGAATCAGACATCCTCATG
>NC_090746.1:118738293-118788293 GCF_036898095.1 Palaemon carinicauda | reverse complement strand
CTCCATTTTTCACATCATTCTAGTTCGATAATTTCCAATAGTGTCATCAAACTTATGACTATTGTTTGGGAAGAGTCCTTCCTACTGTATGTGTATCTTACACTCGTACATTGTAACTTTTTTTTTTTTTTTTTTTTGTACATCTGGCTCTACGCATCACTGTTAACAGAACCGGTTTAAGCCTGCCTTTTCATGAATTGATGAGTTAGAATTTTTGTGACCTTCCACTGAAACTATTGTATATAATCCCGCTGTTTGTTGAAATGAAGAAAGATTCATTCACCTCGCTTCTCTGTTACTGCCTCTGTCTGGCTCTCCTTGGGTGAAGAAAGGTCATGGCTGCTGATCATATGTATACATGATTTGTCTCTAGGCATTGCTATGAACGGATTCCGGGTGGATTTCAAATACTAATTGAATAGCGAAACCTTTCTATTTAATTCATATATGAAGGCGCAAAAATTTATTTTGGTGAGTAAAAACAATGATTTTTCATGAATTTACAACAAAAATTCTCAGTTAAAAACGGCTAATACAGAAATAAAGAATTTTTTGTAATATCTAATCAAAGAAAATAGATATGAAGTAAAAGTACACCAAGCATCAATGTAGATATTTGAATCCAAAATATCAATTCATTCTCGAATATCCTCAGAAAAGGGAAGCGATGGAGACTCTTATATACCAATACAAAAAATAAAACCAGTCGGTACCATCTGTTTACAAACACAATAGAAATATAAAAAAAGCTTTGATTTATATGAAGGGAGAAATGTGAAATTTCCTTGTTTGACAAGGCTTAGGAAAATTGGAGAAACAGACACATTTATTTAGAGATTTCTGACTCCAAAGATAAGAGGGGCGTATGGTGGGAGACTTATAGTTTTATTTCTAATCCTGTCCTGCCATTTAACTCCCCAAGAGAGATTACTTAACCAAACATTTAACTGGGTTCAACAAGGCAATAGAAGAGTTGGAAGGCCCAGGCCTACGTGGCTGAGCTCTATGAAGCGTTAAGTAGATGGTGACTGAAGAAGTATTGAATTAAAAGTTCAAGATAGATATGACTGGCGAAATCTAACCAAGGCCCTTTGCGTCAATATGCATAGGAGGATATAATGATGATGATGATGATGGAGGTAGGCAGGTTTCCTTTCACTCCGACAGAAAGCGTGACCATATATCTATGAGGACGAGAAGAAACAGGAGGAAATTAGAAGATTATAGAATCTGATTAAAAGACGATAAGAAGCGTTAGCCCTCAAAAAATTATGAAATGAATTTAGAATGTAAAAACAGAAAAACATACAAAGATGATAATGGAAATTTATGTTTTCCAATGTAGTAGTTAATTCAGAGAGACTCAAATGAGACGAAATATCAAAAATAAACAATTCAAAATACTCTAATATCGACAATGTCCTGTAAAATATTTATATAAAAAAAAATTACATTCAACATCAAATACCCAAAAATGGCTGAATTTTCAACAATTATTTCCTGTTTACAGACGAAACGGTAATAACAAGAAAAGGCTGAAATAGTACGAGAGAAATTGTCCATTCTGCAACTATTTCTAGGAGTTACAACAAGCAAACAACAAGCAGATTTGCTTGCAAGAACTTTCCCTGAGCGTACATTTATATGTGCGAGAGAGTGTCTTCGGAGAGCAATGCATACAAGAAACCGCAAGCATCTGTGCTACCTTTTCTGAGGATTCAAGCACGATACAGTATGGAGAGACTCCCTGTATCAATACCGGCAAAGAAGCAGGACGCTGTAACCATAGCAACCAAAGACTGACTCTCTCTCTCTCTCTCTCTCTCTCTCTCTCTCTCTCTCTCTCTCTCTCTCTCTCTCTCTCTCTCTCTCTCTCTCATCAGGCAAGCACCTCACCTGTCTAACCAGCGACTGCTGCTTGAGTGCAAGCAAATGCTTCACTTAACTGAAAATTTATTCCATTACATTCCATGATATTCTGGAAGGATATCGGAGAGAGAATTTATTTCCAAAGACTGGAAGAAGAAATTCCTTTTATATTTCAAAATCACTTCATTTCATGGAATCTATCATAGAAAAACAATTATCAAAAAGACTATAAATGAATACAACAATACTTCTTCCTTATTTATGATCTCTGACATTATTCAAACTTACAGAATACGAAAAAACAACTCATTTTTAACCCTTGGTTGCAAAAACCTACCATTTTTTACACCGTAAAAAGAAAAAAGAAAAGATTAAAAGCTTTATTCACCTCGTAAGTGCCATGGATTGTCAAGTGGGTCAACGAACCTAAAAAAAAAAAGCTGCTGGAAACGGTTTAAACATTTGTTGTGAAGCACCGAGGTAAAACGTCTGAGGTATTGAAGCATCTTCATTCTAGTCTTCAGAGGTCATATATTCTTGTACACAAGGGTTTATTCATTATTTATTGTCATAAAATTGTACTTTCTTAATCATTTATTCTCTCATAAAACTCTATCCAGTATTTGTCAGTAGTTCGATTAAGATCTACATAGAAGTGAAAAATTTTTAGGCTTTTAAAAATTAAAAAATCTTATTCGTTATATAATCTATTTCTAATTTATGAAAAATAAAGGATGGTATTAGATATTACAGAACGACCTTCAAAAATGAATGAATATGATGAAATTTATTCGCCTTGATCAATTGGATACTTTTTTCAAGTGCATGATGAATAAAACCCGTTTATTTAACAAAATAACTATATACGTAAAGGGAAGGATTACCTATTTTTAAAAAATTAATATTGGATATCTATTTATAATACTGAGCAAAATCTAAACTTATCTCAATGAAAAGGTTTGTAAGAAGTAGTGAATTAATCTATAAAACGCTTTAACCCTATTTTATTCATTTTGTTCAATGCATCGTAGTTATATATAAATATTAGACATACTTTTTTATTGTTATTATTACTATCATTATTGATTGTTAAGCTACAACCCTAGTTGGGAAAGCAGAATTCTATAATCCCAGGGGCTCCAACAGGGAAAATAGCCAAGTGAGGAAAGGAATCAAGGAACAATAAAAAATTCTAAGAACAGTAACATTAAAATGAATATCTCTTATATAAACTATAAAAACGTTAACAAAACAAGAGGAAGAGATATAATATAGAATAGAGTGCCCAAGTGTACCCTCAAGCAAAAATACATCTTTTTTTTTAGTAATCAATTATTTTAGGACCACAATTCTAAAACCTTTTATTACCTCCACCAAGGAGGTTATGTTTTCGAGTTGGTTTATTTATTTATTTATTTATTTATTTATTTATTTGTGTGTCTGTGGATAAGAATGCGTCAAAACTACTCAACGGATTTTGACGAAATTTTCACCACAAATAGATCTTAGGCCATGGGTGACTCCGTTAACCTTTGGAGATGGTCCGGATCCGGATATGGATTCTGGATCCGGATATGGATTCTAGATCCGGATTTCCATTTTTCGCCTTTTTAAAACTATCGTCAAAACTAATGGCGGATTTTGACGGACTTTCTACCACAGATAGATCTTAGGCCATGGGCGACCCCATTAAACTTTGGAGATGATCCGGATCCGGATACGGATTCTAGATCCAGATTTCCATTTTTTGCCATTTTAAAGATCACGTCAAAACTAACCGACGGATTTTGACGAAATTTCCCCCACAGATAGATCTGATGTCATGGTCGACCCCATTAAACTCGGGAGATGATCCGGATCCGGATACGGATTCTAGATCTGGATTTCCATTTTTCACCATTTTAAAGATAACGTCAAAACTAAAGGCGGATATTGACGGACTTTCCACCACAGATAGATCTTAGGCCATGGGCAACACCATTAACCTTTGGATATAATCTGGATCCGGATCCGGATTCTAGATCCGGATTTCAATTTTTCACTATTTTAAAGATAACGTCAAAACTAAACGACAGATCTTGACGAAATTTCCACCATAGATAGATCTGATGTCATGGGCGATCCCATTAAACTCCGGAGATGATCCGGATCCGGATACGGATTCTAGATCCGGATTTCCATTTTTCGCCATTTTAAAGATAACGTCAAAACTAATGGCGGTTTTTGACGGACTTTCCACCACAGATAGATCTTAGGCCATGGGCGACTCCATTAACATTTAGAGATAATCTGGATCCGGATCCGGATTCCAGATCCGGATTCCCATTTTTTGCCATTTTAAAGATAACGTCAAAACTAAACGAAGGATTTTGACGAAATTTTCATCACAGAGATATCTTAGGCCATGGGTGACTCCATTAAACTCTGGAGATGATCCGGATCCGGATACAGATTCTAGATCCGGATTTCCATTTTTCGCCATTTTAAAGATAACGTCAAAACAATTTGGCGGATTTTGACGAACTTTCAACCACCGATAGATCTTAGGCCATGGGCGACCCCATTAAACTCTGGCGATGATCCGGATCCGGATATGGATTCTAGATCCGGATTTCCATTTTTCGCCATTTTAAAGATAACGTCAAAACTAAACGACGGATTTTGACGAAATTTCCACCACAGATAGATCTGATGTAATGGGCGACCCCATTAAACTTTGGAGATGATCCGGATCCGGATACGGATTCTAGATCCGGATTTCCATTTTTCGCCATTTTAAAGATAACGTCAAAACTAAACGACGGATTTTGACGAAATTTCCACCACAGATAGATCTGGTGTCATGGGCGACCCCATTAAACTCTGGAGATGATCCGGATCAGAATACGGATTCTAAATCCGGATTTCAATTTTTCGCTATTTTGAAGATAACGTCAAAACTAATGGCGGATGTTGACAGACTTTCCACCACAGATAGATCTGATGTCATGGGCGACCCCATTAACCTCTGGAGATGATCCAGATTCGGATACGGATTCTAGATTCAGATTTCAATTTTTCACCATTTTAAAGATAACGTCAAACCTAAACGACGGATTTTGACGAAATTTCCACCACAGATAGATCTTAGGTCATGGGTGATTCCATTAACCTTTGGCGGAGATCAGAAATTCCTGATGGCTCCTGTTTATATTGTACTCTTTTTCAAAATAATGTTTATCTAAGACTTATGTAAAGTAAAGCTATAATTTACCTATATGATTATAGAAATTTCCCATAGGCTTGTAGTTATTCCCTCTACAGAGGGCGCTTGCTCCCTGTAGTGAAAGAAAGACTAAAATCCAAAGATACAGATCACAAACAATGTAAAACTACAGAAAGATGAGAATACAAATTAAAATGAGAATTGATCTATAGACCTATTTATTATTTAGTGTTTGTCATTTGGCGGATATATGTTGACTCAAAGCTTCAACTCAATCGTTTACAAAAGTAAAGAAAAATCACTCAATTCATCTTATGAAAATCAGCTAAACTCAAGAAATAGATTCTGAAGCCTTTGTCCAATTTTAATAGTATTATCTGTTAGTTAATGAAAACAAGCAAAAGGGAGTTATGTAAATATAAGACTAAACTATCCTTTTTTTATAGGCAATCGGAATAAGAAAATTTATGGTGTCATAAAATTAGTAATAAAACTTTCCAATACACAAAACCCAATAATCTAATCATGACAAGTTTTTTCTACTTTGCTAGAGTTTCAGATACTATAATCTGTTCTTTTTCATCTATATCACGAAAAGATTTAGCAGCTCTTATTTCGTCCCAATTTTATAATCGTCTCCCAAATATAAATAACAGAATCAAATTAAGAATATATTTAAGAGGATCTCGGGACAGCTGGATTTAAAATCACCCCAAAATATTTGTACTTTGTCTCTCTCGATTGGTTCCACGTACATTTCTATTACTGGTGAGAACGTTCCAGATATTGCAAGATTCCTATTCAATTCCAGGCTGATGTAATTCCCGATACTTCCGTTATATCAACAAACTTCTTCTTTGATCTTTCTTTGGGAATTATGCTCCACTTGAGAAGGATCGAAGGTCTGCTTCGCTTTGTCAGGAAAATGTTGTTGCTATTTTAGGCGGTCAATGTTTAATGAATTCTTCGATAAGTTTGTAAATCAATGAAACAGTAAACGAAGAATCGGTATTAGTATCTCTCTCTCTCTCTCTCTCTCTCTCTCTCTCTCTCTCTCTCTCTCTCTCTAGAACTAATTATGTTTGTTGTGTGTATGTATAAAATTCCATAATTATGAGTTTTACGAATAAAATTTTCAGCATCCTAATTGGAATTCTCTCTCTCTCTCTCTCTCTCTCTCTCTCTCTCTCTCTCTCTCTCTCTCTCTCTCTCTCTCTCTCTCGCTCGAACCAATTCGAGCTAAACAAAAGCTCTTTACCAACTTAGCATCAAGAAACAGGTATAAACATTTGCGTCTTTGCGAAATTGCAAAACCATTTTAAGAATGACTTGCGCTTGGTTAGAGCGTCTAGTGGAATGAAAATATGAATACAAAGTAATTACAGCAACGCAATATACTTTCAGTCATATTCTTAGCTCAATAAAGAACAAAGAAGTTGCATGAGCTCTGTTTTCAAGTAATAAAAATAGAAGGTAGTGTAAGAGGAAATAACTTTTGGATGTTTCGTAGGTACGAACTTGGTATTATGTGTTGCACGAATTCATCTTCTATTTTCTGTATCTATTTTTATTTAGATTATCTTTTTTGTAAATATGTTCCTCTGCTCCCTGTGTTCTTGAAGAAACATAAATCGTTACATTGTAAGGGTTTATTAGTATTGTGCATTATCTTTTTGTCAGGGATAATCAGCCATCAAGTTATCTTACAGCAAAAATAGTCAGGCTTCAAAGAATGATTGAAGATTATACAATATGAAACGATGTTTAGTAAGCACGCATATACCAAAAGTATAATCCTGCATAAAGAGATATGTAGATTAAAAAGAAATTCACACTGTAGAGCTACTGACAATAAGTAAATAAAAAGTTTGCTTAAATCGTAAATTCCATAGAATGACAAGCGAGGCAGAAACACAAAAAAAGATGCAAAAACTGAAAATGTGTTAAACATACGTAACGGAATGTTTAACTGATATATCTGAGATATTGAATTATCTATATAATCTTTTTTATTCAAAGTTTAGACAGTAGAATCAATGGGTAAGTTATGGCTACAACTGGGTGCAGCCCCTCGTCTTTAACATGTTTTTCTCACGAGCATCGTGATTGGCCTTCGCTCAAATTTCTTTACTTCGCCCTGAGTTGCTTCGCTGTGAAATATGCATTATCTCATTGCTCCTCTGTTCTACCCAGCACTATGCTCCGCCGTGAGTTGCTTCGCTGTGAAAAATGCATTATCTCATTGCTCCTCTGTTCTACCCAGCACTATGCTCCGCCGTGAGTTGCTTCGCTGTGAAAAATGCATTATCTCATTGCTCCTCTGTTCTACCAAGCACTATGCTCCGCCGTGAGTTGCTTCGCTGTGAAATATGCATTATCTCATTGCTCCTCTGTTCTACCAAGCACTATGCTCCGCCGTGAGTTGCTTCGCTGTGAAATATGCATTATCTCATTGCTCTTCTGTTCTACCAAGCACTATAAAGTGCTGCACACGCCAGCCGCTTGGGTCACTACTAAAGTATCGTCTGTTTCATTACTTTTAATGTTATGTTTACATGAGCCAACAGAAGCATTCATCATTGCCAATAAAGTTGGAGCAAATGTTTTTATGTTGACCAGGCTGACATGAGTCTTTTTATAGTTTATATATGACATATCTGTTTTTGACGTTGTTAATAGTTTATATAGGACGTATCTGTTTTGGCGATGTTACTGTTTTTAGAATGATAAATTGTTCATTTATTCTCATCATTTATTTATTTCCTTATTTCCTTTCCTCACTGGGCTATTTTTCCCTATTGGAGCCCTTGGGCTTATAGCATCTTGCTTTTCCAACTAGGGTTGTAGCTTGGCTAGTAATAATAATAATAATAATAATAATAATAATAATAATGCTTGTGGGGCACAACCCAGTATCCTCCGAAAGTGATACTTTTTCTGTTATCTCTATTGGACACATTACTCCATCTCTATACTATTATGATACATTTTGGAGCTTCAAAGATAGCATGTCAACTAATGTCAATACTATCTGTGAAATAGAAAAGTAGCTTTTGATTAATCTTTTAAAAGTTAATTAAAAGCAATAATCTTTTATTAGATTTTTTACCAAAATGTAAATCTTTAGAGTTTTCTATGATTGTGAATATAGATGTAGTGATTTTACTTAATGCCGTATACAAGCAAATACTCCTATTTTAGTTTAGTAAGAAAAAGATGCTAAAGATTTTAATGTACAAGCAAAAATGGTTATCGTCACATTAATGTGTATCACTGACGTTGAGCGAAATAGCAACGCTTATGACACATACTGACACAATAAAAGAGATAATTCAATACAGTAGAGAAGAGTACTGTGTACAGTGTACACAGACATGTTCTCTCAACATCAGCTTAAAGCCCTGTCCACACGATCGAGCATGCCCGACGGGTAAACAGTGATACCAGACCACAATAGTTAGTAAGAATGAGGGTTAATGACGTCAGAGGCGGGAAAGCCACTCAGGGATCTGGCATCATACAGTGTTGCCAGATCCTTGCCTTTAGTTTTCCCGCTTCTGACGTCATCAACACTCATTTTCACTAACTATTGTGGACTGGTATCACTCTTTGCCCGTCGGGCATGCTCGATCGTGTGGACAGAGCTTTAAATTTACGTGGGCACTTGGTTGTCTCTGATACTATTCATGAATTATTGTTAACATAGGGGAGGCCTCCAGATTTTCCACATAAAAAAAGACCAGTGAAAGTTCCATTCCCTTTGATTTAACTTCGAAAATATGGAAGGTACACGCGAATAGGCCATTATTGGTCGTGACTGGTATAAAACTATCCGAAAAAAAAAATTTCCAGTAATCATTCTCTTGTACTATTGGATCCAAGGCAGTTCTCATAGGAAATGAAACGCTGGGAAATAAAAACTCTCTCTCTCTCTCTCTCTCTCTCTCTCTCTCTCTCTCTCTCTCTCTCTCTCTCTCTCTCTCTCCATAGCCCACCCTACACCATACTAAAAACACCAACTTATTCGTTACTGATTTATACCCTGAACACCTACGCGTTTCAAACTTATTTTTTATTTTCTCTGGCTAAATTTCGTATGAATTAGCATAAACCATATTGCACATTTCATCCCTTTCTATGCGGATTAATCTCTTTATTAAAGGTTTGATATCTCTCTCTCTCTCTCTCTCTCTCTCTCTCTCTCTCTCTCTCTCTCTCTCTCTCTCTCTGGCTTATTCATTACTGATTTAAATCTTGGTTTAACGAATCTGAGTACTTACCGTTTTAAACTTATATGCTATTTTCTCTCTGACTAAATGTCGTATGAATTAGCATATTAGAATATAACCATATTGCGCAATTCATCCCTTTCTATATGGTTTAATATCTTTTCAATACGTTTAACACCCTCTCTCTCTCTCTCTCTCTCTCTCTCTCTCTCTCTCTCTCTCTCTCTCTCTCTCTCTAGTGCCAGGACTCAAGTAGTCTTATAGTTACTCTCTACCTTGATTCACTTCTACGTTCTCGGAACTCCACGTTCCTTGAAGTGGCTTAACATAAACCGATCAACCTTCCTTCCTCAACTTGTATAACTAGATGATTGAAAGATAAATCCCCGGATGACTTACAATCATCCAGTATTACAAGGTACATCTTGAGGCGATTGCGATATATAAGGGAACTTTCATAAAAATCATTCTTGTCTTACAAAAGAATCTCCACACAGCAGTAGTGGTTCTTAAGCAGTTTAAAAATAAAGAAAAGAATTATATAACCTATTTTATATGACATCAAGAGGGTGTATTATATGGAATATGTGTAATCTTGAGGCTGACGATATTGTACAGAAAGCTTACAAAATGCTGTACCAACCGTGTGTCACACGATCGTACATAGTCACGACATTTCATTTTGTGTATATATTATGCTTGTATCTTCGCTCTCCCCTCGCACTGACAAGAACCTGAAATAACATGTCTGTTTTTCTCCCCGTTAACTGTTAACCGGTACGGTGTCGGTTGAACAGGAAATTTCCTGTTGCCTTTGAGTATGTATATACAAGCGAGTGTTCTGTAATAAAGTTACTCAGTTGCTTTCATTCTGCCTTTGAGTCACAACCTTCTCTCGGCTCGTGACAGTGCCAATTCCTACCTCTACATTTACTTGCAGCATACATTCGATAATTAGATTAGGTAATTAAAATGATGGTGTAACGTGACATACTAAACATGACTTATCTGTCTGTGCTTTCGATACCTACGTCTATAATTCCACTTCATCACTTACCTCTATTTCACGGGAATCTGAGATTAATCAAACTCATGTAAAATAAGAAAGGAAATAGTTAGGCGGCAGAGAAGAAATAGTGCACGGTGGAAAGTTTCTGCTTACTCTAGCAACACTAATAACTCCATATTATTTGCTCGAAATATCGCAAGAACTGAAAACTACTAACTGATCGTCAAAGCTGGACCTTCCTAGAAGTTTTACCTGAATTTTCCTTACGATTTACGACCCCTGTTCAATTTATTACTGTATTTCGCAATAAAACTGGAAATGGCAAATTACTGAAGATTTTTCACCTGCCTAGTACAGTGGTAACGTGTTCGCCCTACCATTCGCATGGCAGCAGATCGATCCCAGCTTAGGACCGTGAGTTTAAGCTGTTTACTGTGGAGGCTACTGCTGTGGCAGGGTATCAGAGAGCGGGTTTGGGCTTACCGGGCTGACGTCCTGGTGAGCATCTATTTAGACGAAATATCGCAAGAACTGAAAACTACTAATAACTCTGGAGCTGTGACTGATCGCCGAAGCTGGACCTTACTATAATTTTTTCCTGAATTTTCCTTACGATTTACGACTTTGGTTCAGTTTATTGCTGTATTTCGCAGTAAAATAGGAAAGAGTAAATTACTGAAGGTTTCTCTATTTTCAATCATGAGATACAACTACTGCTGTAACTTGAAATGAGCACAATCGAAAGCATAGAAAATATATCGTTTAAAATGAATGACGTTATAGCAGCAATTGTGTTTAACTTTATGTTAATATGAGTAATAATATCATCATCATTATTACCATTTTCATCATTATCATTATTATTATCGCTACTATTGTTGTTATTGTAATAATTATTTTATATTTATATCAAATTCATATATTTGTATTATTGCGTCCGATTACTTTGTGATAAACCCCATAGTACATCATAAGAACTTCTCTCTCTCTCTCTCTCTCTCTCTCTCTCTCTCTCTCTCTCTCTCTCTCTCTCTCTCTCAGTGACGTATAAGCGTTTTTCAGGTGGGGGTGACTAAAGTTTGAAAAGGCTCTGACGGTGGGGAATCTGAGGGGTTAATTTCGAGTCTAAGAACAGATTCCTGAATTCAACAGGTGTATGTATAGTGGACTTGAAATGAGCTTTTATCTCATTTGATAGCTCGTTTGGTAAAGTCATCCATACAGGAATTGTTTCGGCTCAGGGCATAGGTTCGAATCCTTGCTGAGTAAGAAGCTTTTATCATAAGTGACTTTCCAGTGGATGTACATTCCCAAGGGTAGAGTTCGATATTAAATGCCATTGTGGTTGATATTTGCACTGATTAAAATCACGAGTGTTAGAGTTACATATTCAATATATATATATATATATATATATATATATATATATATATATATATATACTGTATATATACACATATATATATATACATATACATATATATTATATATATATGCATGTATATGTATATATATACATATACACACATATATATATATATATACATATATATATATATCAAATAAGTTACAAATACCAATTAAAATTGAATTCACTCTGCCTTGAGATCTCAAACGCATATGGAAATTTCATTAATATCAAATATTTCTACCCGGACAAGGACTCCAGCCTATGACTGATAGAAACAAGGTTAAATATTCGACTGTTTAGACCAGCCTAACCTTTAATTCCATTTCTATCAATCATAGGGTATCAGTAACTTATAGAATAACCTTCTTAATGCCTTGGAAAAATCTCGATTAACCTTCCATGACGTCCAACCACCTGTTATCTTTCTTAACCTTTCCATCGAGTCCAAAAAAAAAAAAAAAACTTAATTTTGATTTCTTGGCAATTATTTAAACTGACTTTGATATCGATACAGAAGAATATCTAATAATAATACCAATTCCCTAATATCGCAAGAGGGTCTGCCCCTCTCTTTTATTCTTCTCCTGTACTTCTCTTTCTCCCTATTTCCTTAATCTTTCCCATCCCGAGTACCTGCCTTTGAGCTATAAACTGGATTGTATCCAGGGGTACTCTTCCTTTCCCCATATTCCCCACTTCCCTATTCTTATTATTATTATTATAGATACAGAAGAAACCCTTCCTTAAAAAACAAACTTTTGTATGGAGTAAAACTTTTTTATATTCTCGTTAATCCCGGAGACATTACAATCATGTATGCTTACTTTTTCGTCCCTCCAAACTGTCACCTTCATCTCTATGCCCAGCACTAAATTCCTTAAAAACATCACGATAAATATTCGTTCTAATAAAAATAAATGTCTCCCTTTCCCCCCCAATGGACGTACCGGTACGTTCTTGCAAAACACTGTTATTTATATGTTTTTGCACATTTTTGATAACTTTATAAGAAACTTCAGACATTTTCCAAAAGAATGAGACCAACCTGACCTCTCTATGACAAAAAATTAAGGCTGTTAGAGCAATTTAAAAAAATATATATATAGCAAAATGTGCTCGAAATTTAACCTTACCTTGAGTAATTGTCATATATCTTTAATAGCTTAATACAACATCCACACTTCACCTATGTAAATGAACATTGGCACATCTTGTCATAGGTATTGTTAATCATTTTCACTACTCCCTACATTCCCACCAAGTGACAGGAAATCGAGAGTTCATATTGGCGATTGACATATACACAAACACACAAACACCTAAACACACACATTATATATATATATATATATATATATATATATATATATATATATATATATATATATATATATATATATATATATATATATATATATATATATTCGCTCTGCCTCGCGATCAGACACCCAAGGGATTGAATAATTGATTTGAAGTTATCTGGCCTCCTAACATCTAAGGTCATTGACGCTCAGAGACCCAAGGGGAATTATCTTTATCTTCTGATTCATTTGCAAAGATCATAAGCATCCATGTCTTGTAGATGGTCTCTCTCTCTCTCTCTCTCTCTCTCTCTCTCTCTCTCTCTCTCTCTCTCTCTCTCAACGATCTTCCAGAATCAGTTTTTTTTATTCACGATTGACCTAAATATAGATATGTATATATATACTTAATGGATTCTTTTAACCTATATCGAACCAAGAAACAGCTTTACTAACACGCATGTATACATTTACTTGGAAATGACATAAGGTTTATTTTCTAACTGATTTACCCTCTGGAACGCCCTTATTAACAAACACAAATTCGCAGGTGGATGACGCAACAGTCAGGCGTTGGCGAAGACGGAGAAATGTGTCAATTTTCTCTTTTATTATTCGATTTGTCTATGTTGATTACGCTGATTATAAAAACATCAAATTACACCATAATCATGAACCTTCTGACATATTACTAATACTCCTGAAATGATTTCAATCTGTAATAACTAATGATATTCTCCGTTCAAGGAAATCCCATTTGGCAGCGCTGTCCCAAATTCCTCCCACTAACCTTAACTATGCTGATGATTGTTACATTGGTCGCGTGTACAGGGAAATGACTCAACATCCATGTGCTCTGATGCAGAAAGGAAACACTAAACACTTTCATAAGTAATCTCAGGTTGCTTCCGATAGCATATGAAAATTTCACGCCATCTTCCGATAAAAATATCCATTTCTAATAAGGAAACGATCATTGGACAATTTATCAACTGCCAATTCTCTAGCCTCTACCTTCCTACCACACTTTTTTGACCCACGCGGTCGTCAAATAACAGACTGTATTAGTTGGGACAAGGTGCATCTGAGGCCATCTATTGGCAGTAAAGAAAAACTCGTAAGGCTGTAAGAGAGGGGGAGGGAGTTATTATGCCTTTCGGAATGTAACACTATTGTTATTCTACGTAACTTTTAATAACAATACATGTCATACCATGAAAAATATTAATTATATTTTTGTTTCATAAAAAGTATTTGAAAATTAGATGAAATAACTATGTAATTCCCTGATTGTCTCACCGATTTCAGTAAATGTGGCATATCTGGCGAACCCCACCCCCTGACCCCCAAATGTAATTGAACTAACGATTGTTTGCTGAGGAGATATTTCTGTGACATTTATTGTGAAATTTGTAATTTCCTAAGAATTAGGTTGTGACCGGGCAACAAGGAACATCAATTTCACGTGCGTCTATTTTATAGTAATTCGGTGCCCAAATAGCAACAGAAATGGAGTAATAAAAATTATAATGAGAGGATGATGGGGATAATTAGCAATTTGGTACTCTGCTGCTAGTGCCCTCTACTGGCCATAAAAATACACAATGTGTAGAGCTTTTTAATCCTTGCATTCTGGAATCTTCCATGACGTCATTTTGGTTTGAATTTAGCCAAAAATATCCTACATAATTATTATTATTATTATTATTATTATTATTATTACTAGCCAAGCTACAACCCTAGTTGGAAAAGCAAGATGCTATAAGCCCAGGGGCTCCAACAGGGAAAAATAGCCCAGTGAGGAAAGGAAATAAGGAAATAAATAAATGAAGAGAACAAATTAACAATAAATCATTCTAAAATAAGTAACAACGTCAAAACAGACATGTCATATATAAACTATTAACAACATCAAAAACAAATATGTCATAAATAAACTATAAAAAGACTCATGTCCGCCTGGTCAACAAAAAAGCATTTGCTCCATCTTTGAACTTTTGAATTAGAACTGAATATGATTTATACCTGCCACACATAATTCTTTCTACATTAGAATTAACCTATCACCCTATTCCAATTGGAGAGAATAATTCACGTGAATGGGACAAGGGACGTGTCCTGCCACCCATTATTTGAAAATTTCTGAAGGAACAAATATAACTTATGGAAAACGATCTACTTTATATGATCGGTGGCTTTTGAAAACTATCTATAAAGAAAGAATGAATAAAATGTTCACCAAAAAGTATATAAATTATTGTTTTTGAGTGACTAAAAATTAAAATCAAGATGTGTGATGTTGTAAATTGTTGAATTAGATGGATTTGTTTATAGAATAATGCAATTAAATGTGATTGAAAAAAAAATTTTGTTTGAAAGTTTGGTTATGAGACTTAGATTGGGATATAAGTATTATTGGGAATTTAATAAAGACAAAAATGTACCTTGTAAATTTTGTAAACAAGACAAAAGTCGTAAGTTGTATCATTACATTATGGAATGTAAAGAATTTGATGGAATCAGAAATGATTCCATTGCAGACCTGTATGAACAAATATGTTTTGTAATTAATAATAATAAAATAACTGATTTTATTAAAAAATGTAAGGGAAACCATATTGTATTTTAAAATAGAATAACTGTTATTGGGAAAGGGAAGATATAGGAACACTGTACTTCCCTTTTGATGTAAATTATCAATAAAATTTTTAAATTGAATTGAATTGGCCTGCCATCTTTTGACTTTAAGTAGAAACACTCGAATTCTAATCAAATTTGAAGTGAGTGATTACTAAAACATACTTTCATGTGATTTTTTTTCAATTAATGCATAAAAAAGTCATAATTCCAAACACAATATTTTTGTTTTGATTTTTAAGCTCTAAATTAAGGTACTTTTATGTGAAATACAGATGATAAATATTAAAAAAATATGTAGAGCATATCTCAATATTCTAAAAGCAAACAGTTGGAACTCAGCCATAGAATAAAAATCCAAAATATGTTCACGTCCGCAACATATACTGTACATTGTTAACTAATCTTAAGCCCAATTATGCATATCAATCCTCTATGAAGTGCGCCTTGTTACATGTACCAGGGGAGTGAGAGCGTTTTTTTTTTTTTTTTTTTTTTTTTTTTTTTTTTTTTTTTCGTTTAAAAAAGAAACTTCCTTAGATCCAATTTCCTGTCATCTGACAGCAGATTATAGCAACAACAGTATAATAATTTTTGGACGATTTTTATAAGACCAATTACAATTTATACACATTGACTATAATGAAATACCGGTAAGTCTACTGGATGAATTTACCGAAGACATGCTAATTATGTTGATTCTTTGCTATAAACTTATTCCCAATGTCGATGAAGTTAGGGCTATCAATTTTGTAAGCCTACTATGTTTTTTTACTTACGATTTATTATATATATCATTTGTTTTTCAGTTCCAATTTTATCTTCAAATGGTTAGAAACTTTTATTTGTTTAATTTCTTCTAATCTATGGTTTCTATACGAATATCTAATGTTTTAGTTGATAATTATTTTATTTATCTTTTGTTTTAAACGATGATGATAAGGTATGAAGATTAAAACCTCACAAACAGAGAAATCTCTATAGACTTAATAATACTACCTATATATAATTATAATATATATATATATATATATATATATATATATATATATATATATATATATATATATATATATATATATATATATATATATATAAATATATATATATATATATATATATATATATATAATGTTTATATAATCATGTACATATATGGGACAATATATAAATTTGTGGAGAGTCATGCGTTATTATGGAATTCCTCTTAAATATGTAAATTTGATTAAGTCTGTTCATGAGCATAGCAAGTGCAAAGTTAGTGTTAATGGATTCCTATCAAATGAATTTCCAGTGAACAGCGGAGTACTCTAAGGGAATGTGTTGTCACCTATGTTGTTTATCCTCCTCATGGGTTTTGTAATGCGTAGAACAATCGGAGAGGGTGGAAAAGGTTTGGACTGGAATGGCAATAGTAAATTAGCAGACCTCGAGTATGCTGATGATGCAGTTCTTATTAGCAGAACACCACAGCATTTGTAATGCTTGCTTACCAGAATACATGACATTTTTGGGCTCAAGCCATGTCGTCCTGATGGAAGTGTCTCGCCGTCCCTCCAGAGGCAGAGGAGGAAGGGGAGCTAGCGGCCGAGGTGGCAAACCCTCGGGACACCAGAAGCAATGAAGTGCTTCCGGTGGGAGGAAGACTCCGCCAATTCCAGGATCGTTGGACCTTCGATCCTTGGGCACACAGCATCGTCAAGAAAGGACTGGGCTGGAGCTGGACTCAACCACCCTCATCGTTCCAGCAATTCTTCCAACAGTCAACCCCCCTCCTGGAAGAATATGTCCTGGAGTTCTTGAACAAGAAGGTGATCAAAAGGGTAAAGTCAACCAGGTTCCAAGGGAGACTCTTTTGTGTTCCCAAAAAAGACTCAGACAAACTCAGAGTCATTCTAGACTTGTCCCCTCTCAACAAATTCATTACGAATAACAAATTCAAGATGCTGACTCTGCAACAGATAAGGACCCTTCTGCCTCACAGGGCCTACACGGTCTCCATAGACCTAGCGGATGCCTACTGGCACATTCCAATGAATCACTTCGCTTCCTCCTACCTAGGATTTCGACTCCAAAGGAAAAGTTACGCCTTCAGGGCCATGCCCTTCGGGCTCAACGTGGCTCCACGAATCTTCACCAAGCTGGCAGATGCAATCGTCCAACAGCTACGTCTTCAGGGCGTCTAAGTGATGGCCTACCTAGACGACTGGCTAGTCTGGTCGACATCGCCCGAAGATTGTCTGAGAGCCTGCAACAAAGTCACCCAGTTCCTAGAGCATCTGGGTTTCAAGATAAACGCCGAGAAATCTCGCCTCTCTCCAGCTCAGAAGTTCCAATGGTTGGGAATCCATTGGGACCTTCAGTCACACCGCCTTTCCATTCCACAGAAGAAAAGGAAGGAAATAGCAGGGTCTGTCAGAAGGCTTTTAAAATCCAAACGGATCTCAAGACGCCAACAGGAACAAGTTCTCGGCTCTCTACAGTTCGCCTCAGTGACAAACCCAGTGCTTCGCGCACAGCTAAAGGATGCCGCGGGAGTCTGGAGACAATTCGCATCCATCGCTCGAAGAGACCTCAAGAGACGGCTTCCGAACAGACTTCGCATACTTTTAAAGCCGTGGTCAGAAGCAAAGGCCCTGAAAAGGTCCATCCCTCTTCAACACCCGCCTCCATCGATCAACATCCACACGGACGCTTCGCTGGAGGGTTGGGGAGGTCACTCCCACCAACAGCAGGTTCAAGGAACATGGTCTCCCCTATTCAAGACGTTTCACATCAACATCTTGGAGGCCATGGCGGTTCTTCTCACCCTGAAGAAACTCTCCCCGCCTCCCTCGATCCACATCCGTCTGACTCTGGACAACTCGGTGGTAGTCAGATGTCTCAATCGTCAGGGCTTGAGATCGCCCCAGATAAATCAGGTGCTTCTCCCTATCTTTCGTTTGGCAGAAAGGAAGAAATGGCACCTGTCTGCAGCTCACCTACAAGGATTCCACAACGTGACGGCGGACGCTCTATCAAGGACAAGTCCAATAGAGTCGGAATGGTCTCTAGACGCAAGATCATTCTCCTTCATCTCTCACCAAGTCCCGGAACTTCAGATCGATCTCTTCGTAACGAGCGACAACAATCAACTTCCTCGATATGCGGCCCCGTACGAGGACCCCAAGGCAGAAGCAGTGGACGCCATGTCCCTGGATTGGAACAGATGGTCCAAGATCTACCTGTTCCCTCCTCCCAACCTTCTGCTGAAAGTCCTATCCAAACTGAGAACCTTCAAAGGGACAGCGGCCCTAGTGGCTCCCAAGTGGCCCCGGAGCAATTGGTATTGAGTATGCAGATGATGCAGTCCTTATTAGCAGAACACCACAGCATTTGTAATGCTTGCTTACCAGAATACATGAAATATCACACAAGGTTAGGCTCAAGATAAATAGAAGAAACACACAGATGATGACAACAGAGTTTGCAATGGAATATGAAATGTCATTGGAAGGAGAAAGGAGCAATAAGGTAGAATCATTTAAGTATCTAGTAACTATGATTTTTAACACACGGTCTTTAGAATTAGAGTTTAGTGAAAGTTTGAACAAAGTAAATCAGACAATAGCTAGGTTGAGTAGAATTTGGAAATCAAATCACCAGAAATTACATATAAAAAATCAGACTATATATCAGTTTAGTGAGATCTCTATTACTATATACACATGAGTCATGGTATGGCAATGAAACAATCTTCCATAGATTTAGTAGATCTGAGAACAAATCCCCTAGAAGAATATCGGGAGTTAAATGGTAGGACAGGATTAGAAATGAACCTATGAGAGAGATTACTCGAGTGCCATATGTGGATGAGATCATGGAGAGTAGTAGATGGAGATGGTTTGGGCATGCTCGTTGCACTCCTCAAGAGAGATTAGTTCAGCAAAAGTTTAGCTGAGCTCTACAAGGTACTAGAGGAGTTGGAAGACCCAGGTCTATATGGCTGAATACTATGAAGTGTGAAGTAGGAGATGATGAATGGATAAGTACTTAATTAAAAGCTCAACATAGAGACGACTGACGAAATATAACTGAGGTCCTTTGCATCAATAGGCGTAGGAGATGATGATGATGATATAATCATATTCATAGGTTTATACATAGAATTATATATATGTATATATATATATATATATATATATATATATATATATATGTGTGTGTGTGTGTGTGTGTATATATATATATATATATATATATATATATATATATATATATATGTATGTATGTATATGTATATATATATGTGTGTGTGTATGATGTAAATATTTACATTTAATAAAAATAATTCCTTACTCTAACATGGAAATACATTTTAACAAAAATCCGCATTTTTTTAGTTCGTCAATCCATCATCTTCTCTTCCATACCCTGTTGTGTTGCAATTTCTTAGGATCCATTCCGTCATTCTCATTATAGGTCTTCCCCTTGTCCGTTTTTTTTTTTTTTTTTTTTTTTTTTTGAATATCCTCTATTTCAGTTTGTTCTCGTACCCACGTTGCTCTATTTCTATCTCTTAGTGTTATTCCTATCATCACCCTTTCCATAGGTCTAATAGCTACAATTACCTTATATTCTAAGGCTTTAGTAAGGCCCTAAGTTTCTGATGCTTAAGTTAAAACTGTTAAGATAATCTCACTAAATACTTTTATTTTTAAAGAAAGTAGCATTTTACGTTGTATACTCTGATTTTGTTTACCAAAAACTCTACATACCAACCTTATCCCTATCCTAATTTCGGTCTCATGCCCTGGGGAAACACTTACTGTCTGTCCTAAATATGTGTATTCATTAACCATATTTAGAGGTTTGTCCAAACCCTTATTTGTTGTGTCTGTATTTTCATTGAATATTATCTTAGTATTAATCATTCATTATCAATCGTACTTTCCTGGTTTTTTCATTCAAATTTACTATCAGTTGTCCTTCCTCCCGTGATTCAGTATATATATATATATATATATATATATATATATATATATATATATATATAAACATATATATGTATGTATATATATATATATATATATATATATATATATATATATATATATATATATATATATATATATATACAGTATATATGCGTGTGTATATATATTCAAATTTTCTATCATTTGTCATTCCTTCCATGATTCAATATATATATATATATATATATATATATATATATATATATATATATATATATATATATATACATATATAAGTATTTATATATATACAGTATTTATATGTATATATATATAACTATGTTTATCTAGATATACATGTAAGAAGACTTTTAGTCTCTACACAATCAGGTGTTTCCCTTAAAATTGAATTTCATTTACCCTAAGAATAAACTACGTCTAAAGAGTTTTATTAAATATAGGTCATTCTACCCTGACAAGGATTCATATCTAAGCCTTTGGAAGGTTGGCGGTCTGGTAACACTGACAATGGCAATCCATCCATGACAAATTCAAGTTCTGTACATAGATAATACCTGGGTAGGTATACAATCGAATTCTATTTAGGGTAGGTTTCTTATACACAATTCCCTTTGAAGTTATTCCCAAGATACATTGAAATTGACGTCGGAACGTTATTTTTGGGTTAGTAGAGAAAAGTGTGCAAGATCACTTATAGAATGCACAAGCTACCCCTTAGCCCCCTCTCCACCAACCTAGTTCTTAACTACGATAAAGGAGATAGATAGATATTCTTCAGTACGTGATATAATTCGATAGGAATATGCACAGTAAAGTCTACTTTGATTTATTATTCTTGATTGCATGGTGATATTAAGGAGTAGCACGTCACTTCCACTCAAAATATCCATCGGTTCGAATCCTGATTGAGGGAAGATAGTCTTACCATTCAAATGAATGTAAGCTATTCTCAAAGTGATAAAAGTTCGATATCAAAGTTATCATTTTGGCTAAATATTTGAAAGTTGAAAATGCAATGAATAAAATTCTCAAATCATCTTGAAAGAGACCTCTTAATTGGGTATCGATGTGTAAATGGGAAGAATAAGTTATTGATATATACAAGAGTCAGTGATGGGCAGTATCACCTTAATTCTAACACCAAAAGACATCGATTCTTATTTTGGTAATGTCAGGATGCAAAATAAATCAAAATCAATCAATCAATCTTATTTTGGTCAGCCATTATCAGTGATAATTCCTGATGAATATTCTTTTTTCCAAGGTATAGAGAATTAGATATTATTGGTTTATATGGTACTCTTTATTCAATACACACGTACATGCTTTTAATTTATATATATATATATATATATATATATATATATATATATATATATATATATATATAAATTAAATGCATGTACGTATATATACTGTATATAACACCGCAATTACAAAATCTTGTTCCACTTATTTATTTATTAACAACATTTTTCTCCGTATTAGGAGACAGTAACTACATATACTGTATATTCTTTTGAGGAAATTGCGAAATACAAAAATGATTTATCTTTTTGTAAAATGGACTGACTGTTAGAGAAATTGTAGACCTCAAAGTGAGCTATGGTACAAATAAAAACGGAAACTAAGATTTGGCATCAAAAGGAAAAAGATATTTCCATTTCTGATCCTTAATTCCAACTGTTTTGGAATATGGTGCCCGGTAATCAGTAACATAAAATTACATTTTTTAACTACTGCTCATTTATATATGAGGGCTTTATTCATCACAGTTGACTAGATAATAGTTCTTCAATTGATGTTTTCTCATCTGCCGATGACTATGGTGATCTATCTAACGATATGTTATATAAATTAACAAATCATCCAGTTCCTAGAACATAAACCGAGATATGTGACGTCATGCTAAGATCTGTCTCGCGAGTCCATGGCTGGCCACTCATGCCTCGTGTAGTCCAGGGTCCTTGGCGAGCGACGAGCCAGGCGAGACAGGTGACGCTTGGAGGTACTGACCGAATATTCCTCAGTTGTTTGTAGTGAAGTGTGGTGTAATGTAAATTGGTCAAGCTATTAGATGCTTGTTCTTCAGGTTTATAGGCTTCGTGTTTTAGTGGTCTTCGATGGGAAGGTAAGTCTGCTTTAGGTTATAATTTTGATAATGATTGCGCATATGTTTAGTGTTAAACATTGTTTAATATTTATGCAAATTATATATGGGTGATTGCCGCTTTTAATTTAAAGGTAACCGCTTAATTGTCCAGTTAGTTTAATTCACTGCACCTGTTCAAGGCCTATTTCTAAGGCGGAAAGTGTAAAGTGTAATTTGCTTTAGTTTAATTCACTGACTCTGTTAAAGGCTTTTTTCTACGGTGGAAAGTGTAGTGCTTTTGATATTTGTAAAGTTTATAATTCACTGCACCTGTTCAAGGCTTCTTTCTACGGTAGAAAGAGTAATTTGATTTTGTTACTTGTCAAGTTTATAATTCACTGCACCTGTTCAAGGCTTATTTCTACGGTGAAAGTGTAATTTGGTTGTCCAATGACTTGCTTGCGTGTTTCTTTACCAAAGTCAATGGCTTAGACCGTGCAAATTTGAAAATGGTTGTATCGTTAAACTATAACGCTAAAACAAAAATGGTGGTCAGTATTGTATGCTAAGGTTTGACTAAGAAAATCCTAGTAGAAAAATATTTAAGTTTTAATTTGAATTTTGCCAGGTTAATAATTGGTGTTTGCAGCTTATCGCATAGGTGCTATGAGAGAGTTGTATTAATGATCCTTATATCAAATTTAATACTGCTCTAATCATTTATATCATACTTAGATAAACTTTATACAAAAAGCATTTACTGCTTAGTTCTTTAAGGCTGGGAAAGTTAGAAATTTTCTTACTTGAATGTTCAAATCTAATTTTGAGACTGTATATCATTTTAGATTAATTTTTTGGGGTTTAGAATTTTTTGGGGTTTAGAATTTTTTGGGGTTTAGAATTTTTGGGGGTTTAGAATTTTTGGGGGTTTAGAATTTTTGGGGGTTTAGAATTTTTGGGGGTTTAGAATTTTTCGAGGCGTGGGTAGATTAGTTACACTATTAATCTTAATCACTAACTTTGTTCTACAATAATTTAATCTTTATGAAAGTTTTAGTGTAAGTTTACTTTTGCCTGGCTAGTCATCTTTTAATGCCGAACAGTTACTTTAAAAATTTTAAAGTTTAATTTTTTTAACATAGAGCAATTTGTCGTTAATGTTTAATTTCAATTTGTAATTTCAATACATATCTACTTAATGAAGTTTGAATTTTTAGGTTGAAAACTCTTACTAGGGAGTATTTAACGATAGAGCAAATTGTCTGAAATTTTTCACAGGTGTTTGATTTCTATTTTTAAGTTAAATACACAAACTTACAGTAAAGTTAATAACTTTAATTTAATTAACTTGCCTGAGTAATTTTAATGCTGAAGAACTACTTTTAATTTTCTCAATTTGGCTTAGTTTAAACTTTCAAGGATATTACCTTTAATGTCAAATATTATAGTAAGGTTTTTAATCTGAGGCTTGATGATAAATATTAAATAGTAGAATGTTTTTAATCTGGAGGTATAATTTTAAAGACTTTAATGCCTAAAGACTTTAATGCCTAAAAGTAACTTTCTAAAAATCCCTAGTATTTTTTTATTTATCTTAAAACTTTTGACTAATCTCAACCCATTATTGTAGATGTGAGAATTTGACGTTGACAAACCTTGGAGCCTTGCCTGTGTTGGGCTCTTAAGACTTTCCTCTGCTCCCATTTAGGTATCTAATGATACGATGGGTTTATAGGTGAGTGGGGTGTATGTTAATTACAGAATTTTAATTAACATTAAAAGTTTTCAGTCATAAATTTAAGAAATATTTAGACTTCATTATTAAATTTCTGGTAATCTTGCATTTGTTTGGTAAATATAATTTTTAATATATTTGTTAACTTTGAATTATAAGATTTAAAATTAGCAGTTTTGATCATTAAATTTATAAGGCTTAATTTTTACTTTAATTAATAACTTTAATGCTTTGTTTTGATCGCTTAATTGAAGAGTTTTATATTAGTATTTAATATTAAACTATTAAAGTCTAAGTTTGATAACTAGTTTTAAGATTTTATTTTCAAGCAAGATGTAAGCTTTAGCTGTATAGGCTAATATTAAAAGTAAATGTTCAGTCATAAATTTTGATATTTAAGGTTTCATTAACATTTCTTGTAATCTTGCATTTGTTTCCTAATTCATATAATATTTAAGAATTATTTGTTTAACTCTAAATTAAAATTTAAATAAGCAGTTTTTATCATTAAATTTAAAGTCTTAATTGTAATTACTTTAATAATTTTAATGCTTAAATTTTTTTCTTAAGTAATTGAAGATAGTTAGTTTTATATCAGTATTTGATATTAAACTAGTTTAAAGATTTTACTTTAAAGCAAGATAAGGGGTCTAGCTGTATAGGCTAATTGAGCTAAATTTAAGTTTTATATTAGGATTTAATAAGATTTAAAATATTTTTACTCAAAATTTTAGTAATTTGTAATTAAATTTAATGTTATGTAAGGATTTAAAATTCAATAAAAGATACAAAGTTTATTTTTGATATAGAAGTTAATTTTAAGGTTAGATAGTTAAAGCTAATTTCTAGTGTTTATTTCAATATTGATATTTAATATAAACTTAGATGTTAAAGGTTTAGCAGTTTTGATTGATTAATTTTAAGGAATTTAGAGTTAGTTTTATGGTAGGATATAACTTAATAAGATTAGTCAATTAAAAAGATTAAAGTTTGTATTGATGGATATAACTTAATTAATAAGATTAGTTAATTAATAAGATTAAAGGTTGTATTGATACTGACTATTTAAGTTTAATTTTTCTATTGATGAACTTTAATATTGGTTTATTAAACGGATTCAGTTACTTAGCAAATTTGATCAACAAATTTAATCAAAAGTACATTTATATAAAGATTTAATTTTAGAAAAGCCAGTTTTGACAAATTAAGATTTTTTAGTTTTATAGTATTTGAAGCTCAGCAAGTTTTATCTTAAAATTTGAGACTTAATTTTTAAGTTTTGTATTATGAATTAATATTGAATAAATCTGATTAATTAGTTTGGATTAATAAAATAGTTTAAATAAATTTAACTTAATACGAAGATTTGATATTTGTATTCAAAGTTTAGCTTTAATTTCGATAAATTTCTATAAATTTAAGATAGGATTCACATTAGGATCTATCATAGGATTTCACAAACTGTTTACCAACCAACTTGCACATCCAAAAGTCCACCTTTGCCGGTGGCACCGCCACTCAGGCAAAGGTGGACTTTTCATTGTGCATGGCAAGCCCGACTTAAGTCGGGCTTGTTGTGTACAATTGGATGTGCAAGAAAAAACCTACTAACCCACTTCCCTTCCAGGTTTTAATAATCTCCTTTCTTTTCAGGTTTTAATTTTTTCCTTTCAGATTTTGGTAGCCCGGTTTGGCTAAAACTAAGGCATAGCATTTTTCAAGAGATGCTAGGAAGCTATTGTTCATATACTCATGTACACCCAGCAACAAAACTGAGTCAGCTTGTCAATGAATCGAAAGACAGTGGCCTTCTTGCCTTGAAATGTGGACTACGTTTAAACAAGCCAGGCATCGTTAGGATGGTTCAAATGGGATAAGGCAAATTAATTTCAAAAGAAATGCAGCAATGATGGATAAATTGTAAAACTGTATTTTTAAGAAATGTAACTTTATTTTTTTGAAATTAAATGATAGTTATATGAACTTATAACATCCTATTTTTATAAAAATCCTTAAATATTGTTGGAACTGATTATTCATATTTCTAACTGAAATTGTTTGATTTACTGGTTGAAGCATTTGGTTAAATTATTGATTGAAGCCTTTGGTTAGAAAATTGCAAAGGTAACAAGGTATAGATGTTTTAATGTGTTCCTTTAGCCTTTTTTCATGATTATCAGATGTTTGTGGCCCCTTGTCTTGAGCTTCTGTGCTATTCAATTTTAAACTTTTACTTGGAAAAATAATTTTATTTGCTATAAATTGTAATTTTTAAGTTAATCTTAGATTAATGAAAATTAAATGTAAAATTAAATGTGAAAGCTTATCCATGAATAATGGTGTGGAAGATTGACTTTTGTCAAATTGTCTTGGCAGATCACACTTCCAAGCAAACCTCCTACCAAGCAAAGATTCATAATGAATGCTTCGTTGAAGTTTTAACAACCTTCCTAGTGCTGAAGAAAATAAACTAAAATGTAATCTTTAGTATTTTAACGTAGTTTCAGTACCTGATGTCAAACTCCTTGGTGTTCCCCCTGCTGACTATCTAACTTAAAATCTCCTGGTTGAATATCCTGTTCAGCCATTCTTATGAATATTCTTGGCTTTGAAATTTTTATTTGGAAAATAAAACTTAATAGAATATTGACTTTGTTTTTATAATGTGGAAAGAAAAAATCAATCTTGGAAAAATATTCCAGAAATATAGAAGAGACTAAAAGTATCTCATTATAGTAAAAATTTGAACTTCATAAGAATTGTGCAAGTTTATTGTAATTTACAAAAGGAGATTTAATCCTTTTTGATGGAAATATCGGTGAATCCAGTTTTAGTAAATGACATAGAGCATCATAACACTAATTTTGTCATGGTTTATGTTCTTATCACGGTTCAAGTTCTGAATGTCCTAGTTTTGAAATTGGAAGTTTATCTTAACGAGGTGAAGTGGGACAGCCAATAACTATGGTTAATCCCAAACCTAAGACAAGGTTTACTCTATTAGGTAAATTAAACCTACCTGGGGTGTCTACGTAAGAGGTCTTTAACTAGTAACTGCTAAGGGTCCTGGGTAGGATGCCCTTAAATTGCTTGCCGGACTGTCAACTGGTTTGATATAGTTAACTTGCTCTGAATTGAATTCACCAGGGTACATAAACTGCATATCTTTAGGTTGTGTTGATGGGTGCAAAAAAAGTACCGGGAAATCAAAGGAATTGAGGAAGAGCTTTTATTACTTGGTTAAGCTACAATTCTAGTTGTAAAACAGGATGCTGTAAGTCAAAGGGTTCACAGAGAAAATTATTCTGAGAGGAAAGGAAACTAGGAAATTTAAATTTTGAATGTATTTAAACATTAAATTAGATTTTATATACTAAAACTAAAAACTGGATAGAATAGCCTTCCTGTGTTTCCTCAATAAAGATTGACCAAGAAAGAAAAAAGCTATTAATTTCGAAGGGGGCTTAGGTGTGTATAGTTGAGTAAAATGGTTTTGCCATGTTTGTAGCACGCATTTTAGGCCAAAGGTATATGCTATGCTTTCGCTGCGAGCCGTTGGGAATATCTCTTCATGCAAAACGAGACAATGACTTTAGATACTGTCCTAGATTATTAAACTTGGACCCTGGTTGTGAAAGCTCTTCTCATAAGGTTAAAGGCTCTATCAAAAGAGAAGGAAAATAGAGGAATAAGAAATGAACTAAGATTAAATTAAGGGTATTTTTAGATTAATTAGATAGGATAGTCACAAACTTTTAACTGCTCAACTATACCATCCTGCAAGACCAAAGAAAATCCCGTAATAGGTAACGCTTATGCAGGAAGGTAAAATTGCATGTGTAGGAAAGCAAGGCATGACAAGTTGAAGATTTAAAACTTTCCAATCTACAGAACTTCAGAAAAACATCTTTAGCGACGTTAGATTAGTGGAAATAAAATCATAGCGAGTGTCCCATAACTAAATGTCCATTTTTCCTTAGTATTTTCGTTTTAGGGCAAATTACCTGGAGACGCAGTGAGCAGGTAGACACTGCTCTGCAAAAGAGGAATTGTGGGGGGGGGGAGGGAGTAAGTGAACAGAACTTTAATTTCTTGGCTTCGGGTAATCCATAAGTTAGTGGTCTTGACAGCTAAGTGTTTTAAGCCATTGTGAAGATTATTCTTACGTAATTAGAATTATTTACAATAGATGGTAGGCTTCATCCAGGCGATGAACTTTGTTTGGCGAGCAAAGTTCTGTACAGTGTACAGTATTTATTTGCATGCTTTCTGAAGTAACGAGAGCTGTGCTGGTTAGTGTTTAAAAATTGCTCAAGGTTAAAATGCCTAAATTTTATTGGTCTTATAGGGGAACTTTAAACTTTATAGCTGTATAAACAGCACTCCTTCAACCGTTAGAATATGATAGCCAATGTTTAGAGAGATTGTGATGCTAGAGTTGCAACAATTTCTGGACTTAGTACTTTGATGATGATAATGAATAGGTAACGCGAAGATTACCTTCTTTTCTTAGAAAATCATAGATCTCTACAAGTTTTAAGTATAATTTCGCACACATTACTTGGAAATCTTTGTTGTATTGTATTTTGAAGTGCATTATAGTTGTATCCTGTTGACAGATAATGTAATGCTGCCTGTCATAGGGCTTCAATAGAAAAAAATCTTGTCTCATATTAGTAACCTGTTTGGGATTGTAGGTTCCAGTTTTAAGATAAGATTGTAAAACTCTTTGGGATCCATTCTCAGGTAATTTATGATATCTAGCCCCGATTCACTTTACAAATCCCGTAGTATTGTATCATGACTTCCCAAATTTTCTCGCCCTTGCAAACACTATTGCATCAAATTTTCTTCTTTTTTATAGCATACACAGTAATAGCAATACACGGGAATTTTTTTTAGCATATACGACTTCATTTTCACGTCACTTGTACACCAATCACACTTGCTGTTATCACCAGGCTCTCCCTGTTCAACTGTCATTGTTTGGATGGAAACCTGAAAACCTCTACCAAAATTTGTTCAATAAAAAAAAAGGTTCACCGAACAATGTTCTTTTGTGTGGATGGGGCCTTAGTTGCAGTGGTTTTGTTTACCTAAATCGTATGTTTGAAATAACTTATGATATATGATGATGTTCTGTATAATCCATACAGTGTTTGTAGAGATGGCAGCAGTAAACAAAGACAACTTTGTTGAGAGTATAATTGAAAATGGTGAGTTAACTCACACAGTCCAAAGGTTTATATCAAGATGACGGGAAGAGGGAAAATAGGCAAATAAATGAAAGATAGGCCGACCATGAGTAAAAACACCAAAGCAAGACCCGACCCCAAAAAAGCATCAGTCGTTATCACACGAAAACATCGCCTGTGTACTGGACAGACAACCAGGCTTCAACTGAGGGAGCAGCACTTAGCAGCTTTCATCTTCCAGCTGTCAAAGAACAGCTAAAGGAATGGTCCCATGACACCAGTCTAGGGTTTGCTATGCAACATCTTGTTGACGATATTTATTTTTGGAAACAATCTTTAGTGAGGAAATTACTTTATGTCGGTGAAGGCGAGAGTCAAACATGTCTGGTGGTGCATCGGCCCAAGATAAGATGCCTGCAATATTCAGGACAGAGCCAGGAGTGGGAGGGTTTGGGTGATTTACTGGTAAGGATTAACGGTACTTTGAACACCATGGAATATATATCTATTCTAGAAGATGTGATGCTGCCATGGCAATCCCTGACAGCGAACCTATCGTATTTGCCCAGGACATTAGCCACGCACACACAGACCACATATTGACCAATGGAAGGGTTTGGGTGAGTTGCTAGTAAGGATTAACGGTACTTTGAACACCATGGAATATATATCTATTCTAGAAGATGTGATGCTGCCATGGCAATCCCTGACAGCGAACCTCTCATATTTGCCCAGGACAATAGCCACATACACACAGACCACATATTGACCCAGTGATTTAGGAGGCACCCTGGAATTCTGGTAATGGACTGGTCTACCAAAGGCTGTGATATTAGCCATACAGAGAATCTTTTGGCCTTTTGGCGGCTAATGAAGCAAGAATAGAGATGGGACGAGGACATGCCCTGCTATTGACCTATCAGTGAGAAAGGTATGGGAATCTCTTCGACAGATACCAAACATTTGCAAATGGCTTGTAGCCTCCCAGGGTTGCCAGATTGGCCTTTTTCGGGCCAAAGAACTCCAAATTTGGCCTTTTTCGGGCGAAAGAACTCCAAATTTGGCCTTTTTCGGGCCAAAGAATTCCAAATTTGGCCTTTTTCGGGCCAAAGAACTCCAAATTTGGCCTTTTTCGGGCGAAAGAACTCCAGATTTGGCCTTCTTCGTACTAGATACCTAAATATGGCCTTTTTGAAACTGGCTAGCCTTAAATGCTATATTTTCGGCAGTTTTCTACTCTTAGGTTGGCCTTTTAAAGCTGCAGTTGATCAGACGTTGACCTTTTCTCATTTGGAAAACCTGGCAACCCTGGCTAGCCTAGACGAGGTAATAGATGACCACGGTGATTGGACCCGCTATTGACAAGGTCATTCATTTGTAACTTAGATATGAGTATTTATACTTCTGTTGTTTTACATGCAATATAATGCATGTAATGCCTATAATTGAACTGTTTCATAAGTTATTTTTTACATTAAATATAATTGTTTCATACGTTATTTTTTACATCAAATATAATGTGAAATGTATCTCTTTTGCATCCAATATAACATAAAATGCATCCAATTAAGGTTTATTTATTATATTTGCATGCAATATAGCATGGAATACAACAAATTAAATTTTTAACAATGTTAAAAAACTACTGTTGGTAACTAAAGTAAAATATGACACATGCAAACTCTTTCCTAGATTAGGATATTCCGTAGTTTCTTCTTAATGTCGAATAATGAAACATTACCATTACTGATTTGCAGCTCTGATGACTAATAAAAACAACGGCTACAAAACTTAGCATATAACATATTCGTTTTGGATAACAGAGATATGGATAGTCAAGGCTAATGATATGGCTTGGGCTGGATTTGGATATCCATACCAATTGTCCAAAGCATCCATAACCAACTGAGATTAGGATATTATCATTCCAAAACCAAACCAACACGCAAGGAATGGGCAAAATGAAAATTAGAGGCTTACCTCTTTCGATTATAAATGGGTTTCTATTGCAAGTTTGTAAATTTATTGCAAAACTAAAATTTTCTCTATTTGTGTCAAAATTGTCCTAATTATCAAAGTTTTGGTAATTGGACATATAATTTTCACTAATTTGAATGATAATTGTCGGAATATGATTAATCAACTATAACCAATAAATAACTTTCTTTGTAAACTGAAACGAGAACAGAATAGAAATAGCACATGGCCGTACAACAATCCCTAATAGCCACAATTCATGACAAGGGTATCAACAAAATTATGACTGATTTAACTTGAGGATTCTTAGGCCGGGAGCACACCAGCGACTCTGTGGCGCCACAAAGCCACAGTATCGTGTGGCGGGGATGTGGTCTCCCATAGGCTTCCATCGTTTTCAAGTTTTGCCGCGCAAACTAGCAACTGTGGTAAGCGACTGTGGCTCTGTTGCTCATCCCCGCCACAGGCGTGGCGTGGCTTTGTTTTCAAGTTTTGCCGTGCAAACTAGCAACTGTGGTAAGCGACTGTGGCTCTCTGTCGCTCATCCCCGCCACAGGCGTGGCGTGGCTTTGTTTTCGAGTTTTGCCGCGCAAACTAGCAACTGTAGTAAGCGACTGTGGCTCTCTGTCGCTCATCCCCTCCACAGGCGTGGCGTGGCTTTGAAAGCAATGGAAACCTATGGGAGACCACATCCCCGCCACACGATGCTGTGGCTTTGTGGCGCCACAGAGTCGCTAGTGTGCTCCCGGCCATAATCGAGGGTGCCAGTGCCCCTAAGGGGTTTATGGTCGATTCCAAACAGGTGCGACTATGAATATGAATAATTAATTTTATTCTTCCTGACAAAATTAATACAGCATTTGTTCTAGAAGCTTTATGAATGGATATAATACCCATTTTTTATTTAATACACCCTGCATCCATCTTCTATCTTAACATTTACGTGAGGGTTTTCATTTCACTTCAGAGTTGCAAGAATTTTATGCTGATTTTAAAAGATGGCATGCATTGACAGTTCATGGAATTGTGAGAAAGCCATTGGTTCCTTACAATTGTTACGATTAAAAAAGGAAGGTATATGCGGGGGAGATTTTCAGTAAAAAAAAAATTAAAAGGAAAAAACACCCATAACCAAACCACGATTTGGTTTAAAAACGAGACAACACATAACCAACGAATACACCTAATAATCACCGGAGTTTTTTTTTTTGGTTTTGGTCTGATAATGTTTTTAGTTGGTCATTGCACATGTTTGGACCAAAGTTCAAAGTTGCAGCAAATGTTTTTATGTTGAACAGACTGACATAAGTCTTTCTTTAGTTGTATATGAATTATCTGTTTTAATATCGTTAATGTTTTTATCAAATATTTTAATTTTTCATTACTTCTTATATTGTCTATTTATGTCCTTGTTTCCTTTCCTTACTGAGCTAATTTTCCAAGTTGGAGCCCTTGGGCTTATAGCATCTTGCTCTTCCAACTAGGGTTGTAGCTTGGCTAGGAATAATAATAAAAATAACAATAATAAAGAGATCTTGCTCAAAACTAGATGTAAATCCAACACAAACTGGAAAAGTAGTTAGAAGTTTCGTGTGAACCTCAGGCACATCCAAATAACTTATTGATAAAGTTTGTCATTATCCAAATAACATTTTAATAAAGTTTGTCATCATCCAAATAACATTTTAATAAAGTTTGTCATTATCCAAATAACTTATTAATAAAGTTTGTCCTTATCCAAATAACTTATTAATAAAGTTTGTCATTATCCAAATAACTTATAAATAAAGTTTATCATTATCCAAATAACTTATTAATAAAGTTTGTCATTATCCAAATACCTTATTAATAAAGTTTGTCATTATCCAAATAACTTATTAATAAAGTTTGTCATTATCCAAATAACTTATTAATAAAGTTTGTCATTATCCAAATAACTTATAAATAAAGTTTGTCATTATCCAAATAACTTATTAATAAAGTTTGTCATTATCCAAATAACTTTTTAATAAAGTTTGTCATCGTCCAAATAACTTATTAATAAAGTTTGTCATTATCCAAATAACTTATTAATAAAGTTTGTCATTATCCAAATAACTTTTTAATAAAGTTTGTCATCCAAATAACTTTTTAAAGTTTGTCTTTATCCAAATAACTTATGAATAAAGATTGTCATTATCCAAATATTAGATCCAGGTAACATAAGACAGAAAATGATCAGCTGCTAGTATAATGCAAACGATGGATATTTCCTTCTGATGTAGCCTATATTAATATGAATAGTCAGTTCCAATTATGTTTAAGGATGTTTTGTACAAAGATGTAATACGAAATATAAATATAACCATGTGATGAAATTTCTTGGTAAATATTTTTTAACTGATATGCGATTACATTTGTCAAACGAATAAGATTATATATATATATATATATATATATATATATATATATATATATATATATATATATATATATATATATATATATATACATTTAATTAGTCATTGCATTTCTTTAATTGATATCAGTAATTGCCCTCTTCACATTCGAAATATCCTAACGATGTTTTGGTTATCTAAACCTGGGCTATCTTTCAGGGCAAGAAGGGCATATCTCTCCGAGTCTAGGCGAGATAAGACTGCTTTTGTTGCTGGATATACATTTATTTTTGGGCTCAGGCATTGTCGTCCTGATGGAAGTTCCTAAAAGGTAGCTTCCTGGGGTATATTTGACTACAGTGATATTCCCAGAGAATTTTACCTTAAGGTATCCAGAATTCTAACTCCTGTAGTGAATATCCCTAAATAATCTCACAGGGATATCGCATAATATCAGAGGACGTATTCTTGACACGTCTAATAGCTAATTTCACCCCGAACAGTATTAACGCTTCGAGGGGTTACAGTGACAAGAATCTGAAACGAGAATGAAAAGAGAGCCGCTCATAAGGCATCTCTCCTATTCCGTTTCCAGTGTGTATCTGATGAAGGCGGTAGCGCCCTCTTTATTCCTTTTCGTGTAGCTCTACTACTCGGTGTTTTCCCTTGTGTTCTCTCGTTATTTTGGATTTAATTCAACATTTTGATGACTTCTCCGGCCTCTTCTGCCTCTGGAAAGTTGAGTATTATCTTTACTGTGTATAAATGTAAGCTCTTTTCGTTTTGAATTAAATCAAAAGGGATATTAACGTAAACAAGAGCTGTTGCCTACCGGAGGCATCCTGGATGCTATCGCTCGCTATATATGAGTCATTTAGTTAGCTAGAGCGACGTCCCCGGTTTGTTATGCTTTAATAATCTAGCTATTTAGCTCCTCTAGGAATGCTTATATGATGCCGTTAGTTTTTAGTTCGGCGATTTAGGTAACCGATCGTGCCCTTCGCGAGGCTTAGTAGCCTAGGCGTCTGGCCCTAGTACTTTCATGCATGATATAAGTTTTTCCGAGTGTTATATTATTGAAGCTATAGGCAAATATTTTATACATGTTAGATATTGTTGAGTGTTCTTTCCAAGATTGTATACGAGAGAGTTTCGGTGAATTAGCTAATCAATTATCACCGCACCTAGGCTAGTAACCTAGGTACAGTAGTATACTTTCGCACATCCTCAATTGTTCTTTTCTCCTCCGGAGGCTAAATTCAATCCCTCTCTACCTCTGAGTAAGCCTTAGGCTTAATCCTAGCTGTTCTACCTGTATAATAATTCAGGTATAACTATACTAGGATATGTCTGTCCTGACCTGATAACCAGAGTGACTCGTTTTTTGGGTTAGGGCAGAACATCAGTTTCTAGTCTGTGGTCTGCTTCTTCCTAGCATAGAGAATGAGTTTCCTTTGCTAGGTTAGGGGCGGATACAGGAAGCTTTACTTCCCTAGTCCACGTCTGAAGGATTCGGTGCTAGATGATTCCATCCTCTAGTGGTCTAGCAGACTGTCCTGTGTTGTTTTTCTCGGGCTGGAGAATGAGTTTTCTCCGTTGGCCGGCGAAATAACTTCACCTAACTTTGTTCTGGTTAGGAGGAGGATAGCAAGTATTGCCAGTCTTCCTCCCTAATAGACAACTCTAGGCTAGGATGAGCTTCCCTAACTGCTGAGTGTGTCTCTTGCTAGAACGAAGTTTATAGGACCCTTATCCCTTCCCCCCCTCTCTTTCTTTTATTATCTTTTGGCCGCAGTCCTACTTCCGTACCTAGTGTAGGTTAGGATGGAGGAACGGCTCAACTCTCTGCCAGCTGGTAATTACGTGTCGGCCGGCAGAGACCCCTTGTTCTTTGCAGAGTGAACCCCAGACCTCCCTTGGTCTCCCTTCCGTGTCCACCAGTAGAGTTCGGCAGACCATGGATTCTTTGGAAGCCTGAATGCTACAATCTCCCCTTCCATAAGTTCACTCTTTCTGGATGGAAGGTCGTATGGCAATGCCGCCTTATAACCTTACATCCATTCTGTTTCTCTGACTATTGTGTTGTACCCCTAGCCTGGCTGCCGGCTTAACAGCCGACGGCCGGGCAGGTGGAGGTTCTCTGGTTCTAAGCTACTGCTGGCGGGCTTGGGTATTGCTACCTTTGCCTGCCGGCAGTGGAGACACATCCCGAAATCTGCTGGTCACTACGATTAGCGGCCGGCAGCCGGGTATTAGTGTTTTCAGCTGTCGGCCGGCAATGATTGCCGGCCGGCACACACTTGCGAACCAGTGGCCTGCCGTCTATTAGTTAAAGGTAGTGTATCTTTGAACTATACAGGGGTAGATGCCGGCCGGCACAACAGCATGCGATGTACAGTAGTTACTATATTTGTAGTGTAGTACACACTGAATTAGTAAAACTACAGTACAGAGTTTGTGATAACACTAAAGTTCTTCAACATACTTAATGTTATCTTGTACAGCCTTTTGTTGAGACCGTACAATATATAGAAAGTGAGTTCTTTCTATATTCATTCTATCCCGTATATTAAAACTTTATTTCAAGGTGTGAACTACACCTTAAATTTCCATTTAGGAAATTACATAAGGTATTCTAGAATAGAATTAACCTTAGTTTTAATATCTTGGGAGGTTACAGCAATTGACTGGACATGAAATACAAGTATGTGTCTTTCCTTCTTTCTTTTATAGCTTTCTATATAAGCTATATGTTTTAATATAAGTGAAAAGCCTTCACTTGATACTCATGGATTTTTCTTCTCTTTACAGGAGGACCATCCGAAGTGCGGGAGTGTGTTCTGTAATGTCCGCAGCAAGAACTTCTGTGGACATCAGCTTTGCAGGAGGCACGCAGCATGCGCAGCCTCCAGAGGTGATCTCCGGTATTGGGACCCTCAGGTTTGTACAGTATGTTCTAACCTGATTACCGAGGCTTTTGACGACCCTAAGTCGACGGAGTCAAGGGATGCTGCCAGGGAAAAGTTACGAACCTGGGTGAGGGGTTTTCAGAAAAACACTTCAGGCCCCTACCTTCCAAATGAGAAGATGAGGGTCTACCTTTCCCTAAAGCATCGGCTGATGCAATCATCCCTCAGCCTCAGGTGGAGATACCAACTGCCCAGAATCAGGTAGATTCTGAAGTCTCAGCGGCCTTTCAAGACATCCAATTGGACGATAAGATGTCGGAGGTGTCGGATTCTACTGAGAAGGACCTTCTAGGAGAAGGTCAGGAGGAGGAGCTGTCCCAGACTCCTCAAGTAGAAGAGGAAGAAATTGACGAGGTGTCGGTTACATCGGTTCCGGACCCAGAACCTGTTCCCTCTACATCGTCTGCTATCCCAGATGAATTGGGAAGGACTCTTTCTTCCATTGTTAAGATGATCCAACAAATTCATAGGAAGAATGATGAGAAGGAAGCTGCAATGAAACTGGAGATACGCAGACTTGCAGCATCACGTGGGCCCCAGAAGCGGCTCAGTGTGAAGGATCTTCCTTTGTTCTCGGATACCAATTCTTGGAGGTATGCCGAACACATGCCAATGACAACCGGGAAGATCGTGATTTCAGAAAAGTTGGGAGCAATTCCCCTGGAAGAGGTGGAATTTTGGCCAAACAAAGATTCTTATCCGGACTGCTATGTCCGTCTTAGGAAGGAGTCAACCTCAAAGGAGGAGACGGAGCCGAAGGAGGTCATAGTTTTTGACCATAGTAAAGCTCAGGCGTTACTAGCGAGCTCGATGAAAGAGAGGGGCTTCACTAATTCAAAGGTGCCAGCCTTGAGTAAGAAGCTTCCCTCCTTTGTGACCTCTCCTACCAGAGCCTTTCCCTTCATGGAAAAGGGATATAAGGCAGCCTTAAAGGCGGTGGAGGCAGGGAAACCATGCCTCTCCTTGGGGGAGTGCAAGTCGTTATCTCTGACCTTGCCCTTAGACCAAGAAGACTGGAAGGACGTACACCTTACCTTCTCAGTCGGGAAGCTGGAAGATGATATCGCTGAACGTCAGTTTGGTGAGGAACTTGCGTAGAGAGCAAGAGACAAAGGAAAGACTTGTGGCATCGATGTCATTGCAAACGACATTAGAAACGATGGCAAGTGACCCCAAGAACCACGATATGTTCATGGTAGTGGCCAAAACCCATCTGGCCACAGTTACAAAGGATCTCTGTAGCTTTATTAAAGCTAGGAGAGGCTGTAGAGAGTTCGTGTTCGCCTCGGCTGCGGTGAGGCACGAACCGAGGAAACTGATCTCCTCTCGTGTCTGGGGTAAAGACCTCTTTCCCAACAAAGTGGTTAAAGAGGCAGTAGACAAGGCTGCCACAGAGAATAGGAACCTTCTCAAAAAGTGGGGCCTAGATCTTAAGAGAAAGTCTTCTCTGGATGAGGGTCCCCAACCCAAGAAGAAGACAAAAAGGCCTAGGCCATCCTCTCGGCCGGCTAAACCCAACCGACAGCAACAACAACAACAACTTCCTGTGACCGCGGTGCCTCAGATAGTGGCACAACCTCCAACCACGTACCAGCTGGTACCTCAACAAGTGGCGACTCAGTCGCCAGTGTTTAACCCAGCCTTCGAAAGGCAGACTTCTTCCTTTCGTTCGAAAGCTAGAGGAACAGCCAGAGGTTCTTCTAGACGCCCTTCAAGAGGAAGGGGATCCAGGGGAGGACGCAGTCAAGGAGGCAAGGCCTCAGGTCCACAACAGCAGAAGTGAGATACTTCCAGTAGGAGGAAGACTACAGCTATTTAGGGATCGCTGGACCTTCGATCCCTAGGCCCACAGCCTAATAAAGAATGGACTAGGTTGGATCTGAAGCAGTCCTCCACCTCAATTTCCTCAATTCTCCCAACACTCAACCCCCGTTCTGGAAGAATATGTCCGAGAGCTCTTAGACAAAAGAGTAATCCGGAAAGTTAAGTCCATAAAATTCCAAGGAAGGCTGTTTTGTATTCAAAAGAAGGACTCAGAAAAACTCAGAGTCATTCTAGACTTGTCGCCACTCAACAAGTTCATAGTGAACTACAAGTTCAGAATGCTCACACATCAACACATAAGAACCCTACTGCCCAAAAGGGCATATACTGTCTCTATAGACTTGTCTGACGCTTATTGGCACGTTCCAATTAATCGTCACCTCTCCTCCTACCTAGGCTTCAAGTTACATAGAAAACCTTACGCCTTCAGAGCCATACCTTTCGGGCTAAACATAGCCCCAAGGATTTTCACAAAGCTCGCGAACGCAGCCGTCCATCAATTACGCCTAAAGGGGGTCCAAGTAGTAGCCTACTTGGACGACTGGCTGGTGTGGGCAGCATCCAAGACAGAATGCATGCAAGCTTCTAAGATAGTGATCCAGTTCCTGGAACATCTGAGATTCAAGATCAACATCAAAAAGTCTCGACTTTCTCCAGCTCAAAAATTTCAGTGGTTGGGAATCCACTGGAATTTGGAGTCACATCGACTTTCCATTCCTGGTAAGAAGAGGAAAGAAATAGCAGGATCTGTCAAGAGACTATTGAAATCCAAACGGATATCAAGAAGCAAACAGGAGAGAGTGCTGGGCTCTCTGCAGTTTACTTTGATAACAGATCCAGTGCTAAGAACACAGCTAAAGGATGCAACAGGAGTCTGGAGAAAATACGCATCAAACGCGTGAAGAGATCTAATAAGACCACTACCGACTCGACTGCGAACGCTTCTCAAGCCGTGGTCCAATGCCAAGCAATTGAAGAAATCAATACTTCTTCAACCTCCTCCCCCGTCAGTAACTATCCACACAGATGCTTCAAAGGAAGGCTGGGGAGGTCACTCTCATCAGATGAGAGTCCAAGGAGCTTGGTCCAATCTTTTCAAGTCATTTCACATCAACTTTCTAGAAAGTTTCTCCTCGCCACTCGACCCACATAAGACTGGTTCTAGACAGCGAGGTGATAGTGAGATGCCTTAATTGACAAGGGTTGAGGTCACCTCAAATCAACCAAGTGATGTTGGCCATATTCCGTTTGGCGGAAAGGAAGAAATGGCACCTGTCAGCAGTTCACATTCAAGGGTTCCGCAATGTGACAGCGGACGCTCTATCCAGGTTTACACCTATAGAGTCAGAATGGTCCCTTGACGCAGGATTGTTCTCCTTCATCTCGAGTCCAGTCCCGGAGCTGCAGATAGACCTCTTTGCGACGAAAGACAACAAGAAAATAGATCGTTACGTGTCCCCATACGAGGATCCGCTAGCGGAGGCAGTGGACGCTATGTCCCTAGACTGGAACAGATGGTCCAGTATTTATCTGTTCCCTCCGCATAACCTCCTTTTGAAGGTCCTTGATAAGCTGAGATCCTTCAAAGGGAAAGCAGCAATAGTGGCCCACAAGTGGCCAAATAGCGTGTGGTTCCCTCTGGCATTGGAACTACGACTAAAATTTGTACCGCTACCGGATCCATCCCTGTCTCAGCGAGTACAGAAGTCGACTGTCTTCGCTTCATCACAGAAAACACGGAACCTACATCTCATGATTTTTTCTCCTTAGGGATGAGAAAAAGATTCGGTGTTAAAAGTCGATTTAGACTTTTCGAGGAAACCAGAAGACATTGTAAGGCTTCAGGGAAGAAACAGATATCCTTTGTCAGGGCGAAGAAACATAAAAAAATCTCAGCAGATTCCTATTTATCATTCTTCATTCACTTTCATGAGCAAGGTTTAGCAGCCAACACAATTCTATTGTTCAAGCCTGCCTTGACAAGACAGATACCATATGCCTTACAGGTCGACCTTTCTAACGACGTTCTTAATGAACTACAAAGGCCCATGCTAGGCTTAGCCCTTCAGCACCTCCAAAGACCCTTTGCATGGTCAGTAGATAAGATTCTTCATTGTGCATAAATAATGAACAATGAGGAATGCGATTATAAGGTCTTGAATTCAAAGTCATATTTCTGCATGTACTCGCTTTGGGGGCCAGAGCTAGTGAAATAGTGGCTCTCTCTAGAGAGGAAGGCCACGTCCAGTTCTTGGAGGGAGAACTGAATCTACTTCCAGACCCAACGTTTCTTACCAAGAACAAGCTACCCACCAACAGGTGGGGTCCCTAGAGAATCTGCCCTCTGAAGGAAGATGCATCTCTATGTCCAGTGGAGTGCCTAAAGGTCTATCTTCATAGAACTTCAGACTTTATGGGAGGACAGCTGTTCAGAAGAGAAACCCTGGGTTTAAAGTTATCTATAACTAAGGGCGAAAATCACCCGTGTTATTCGCAGAACGGATCCAGACAGTACACCCGTTAGTCATGATCCGAGGAAAGTTGCCTCTTCCATAAAATTTCTTTAATTATACGGACTTTGAACATCCTTGTTCGTACACCGGCTGGTAGTCATCTAAGGTGTTCTTTATGCACTATGCGAAGCAAGTGGAGCAACTTAAGAGGTCTGTGGTAGCAGCAGGTAGAATTCTTTAACCTTCTATTTTAAATCAGCGGGGAACAGTGTAATTAATTTGGGACGATTAATTAAGAGGGTGCGTGTGTAGTCACTGTATGTTACTACACACTGAGCGATGGGCCACGAAATTGTCCTTACGAAATGTTCCATTGACGTCGGTGAACTATAGTATAATACGGACACTTGTGCCAAGTGTTTCTTACGCTAGTGTAAATAAACAGTATACAGACTGTATCATTATTATTAATAATTCAATTGAAGTGGCAAATCTGTTTCCTGGTAGACGAAACAATATTTTCTGTTGACTATTTTCTTTATGCTTTAACGCATATCATCCACTTTTTATAACTTTTATAAATGTTGATCTGATATGTACGTTTATCAAATTTTAATAAACTAGTTCATAGTGAACCCTGCGTTTTATTTGCCCACACTCATTTTATTAGAAATGTACTGAGCATTAAGATTAAAATATGGATATTTTTCAAGCAAAAGTCCACTCACTTTAACCCTTCCTTAGGAAGGGTTGACGTGGTACCCTAGCGGGATAGTGGCAGAGATGCAAAATTTGTTCCTATGCGGATACAACTGTTGTCCAATAGTTTATAAGAGTAGTCACTTTGGGGGAAGATGTCACAAATTCATACTGACATTGGTGACTCTTATACAAACTTTGCTTTATAATGTATAGGGTGAGACCACTATGCAGGCTTGTCATTTTGTCATCCATAGTTATTATGTACTCCTCGAGACTTTTTCCAGAGTCTAGTACGACTCTTCCCTGTAGAAGGCAGGAAGCACTAACATAGTTGATGCTTAGATGAAATGATGTATGACGGTAACATCATAGGTCTCTAGGTCTAGACGGACCAGGAAAATACCTTCTTGAGAGTACGGCACCGATTGAGAATCCACAGATACAGTAATGCTCTGGTAAACTTCCATCAGGATGACATGGCCTGAGCCCAAAAAACGGATTTTGAGCGAAGCGAAAAATCTATTTTTGGGTGAGGTAGCCATGTCGTCCTGATGGACCCGCCCTTCCTTTTATTGTAAAAGGGCTTATTGACCCCTCCCTATAATACAATATCAGTAGCACCTCGTATATCGCTACAAGGAATAAAGAGGGCGCTACCGCCTACATCAGATACACACTGGAAACGGAATAGGAGAGATGCCTTATGGGCGGTTTTCTTTACATTCTCGTTTCAGATTCTTGTCACTGTAACCCTTCGAAGCATCAATACTGTTCGGGGTGAAGATAGCTATGTGACGTGTCAAGAATACGTCCTCTGATATTATGCGATATCCCTGTGAGATTATTTAGGGATGTTCGCTCCAGGAGTTAGAATTCTGGATACCTTAAGGTAAAATTCTCTGGGAATATCACTGTAGTCAAATATACCCTAGGAAGCTACCTTTTAGGAACTCCCATCAGGACGACATGGCTACCTCACCCAAAAATAGATTTATATTTATATATATATATATATATATATATATATATATATATATATATATATATATATATATATATATGTATATATATACATATATATACATATATATATGTATATATATATATATATATATATATATATATATATATATATATACATGTATATATATATATATATATATATATATATATACATATATATATATGTGTGTGTATATATAGTTATATGTATATATATGCATATATCCATATATATTTATATATGCATATATATATATATATATATATATATATATATATATATATATATATATATATATATGAATATATATACGCATATATATATGCATATAAATATATATATATATATATAAATATATATATACTGTATATATATATACATGTATATGCATATATATATATATATATATATATATATATATATATATACCCTAGGAAGCTACCTTTTAGGAACTCCCATCAGGACGACATGGCTACCTCACCCAAAAATAGATTTATATTTATATATATATATATATATATATATATATATATATATATATATATATATATATATACATATATATACATATATATGTATATATATATATATATATATATATATATATATATATATACATGTATATATATATACATATATATATATATATATATATATATATATATATATATATACATATATATATATATATATGTGTGTATATATAGTTATATGTATATATATGCATATATCCATATATATTTATATATGCATATATATATATATATATATATATATATATATATATATATGAATATATATACGCATATATATATGCATATAAATATATATATATATATATATATAAATATATATATACTGTATATATATATACATGTATATGCATATATATATATATATATATATATATATATATGCATATATACATATACGCTATATATCCCCACGTATATATTTGTGTCTACACAAATACAAACGTTTTGCTCTTTGCTATAGATATTTCTAGCCATAAATTTTTCCGCAAGGTAAACAACCCCCTTAGTTAATGGGGGTCATCCCACTCACACACTCACCTAGTATATTAATTCATTTTCGTTTTTGGCTGGATAGGGTGCAGACATGCCATCTCTCTCCCCCGTTAACCGTAGTTAAACTAGCCGTAAAATAAAGTATTTTTGATTGAGTGTGTCGGTTGCCAACTGAAGACGACATCAAACAGACCTCGATCTTTCTTCTCAATCCTCTGAAGTGGTGTTCCCTCCAGAAGGTCTGATGCCCCTTGCTGACGCACCCTATGCAAAGTTTCATCTACTGAGGAGTTATTGGCAAGTTCTCCTCGGAATCTCAGCCAGGCCCACAATCCCTCCCGGGTGAGCTTGCTCAGCCAGCTGGTAGTGCTCAAACAGCCAGGCTGGATCAGACAGCTGGTCGTGCTCAGCATGGTGAGCCTGCTCTGCATGCTGAGCTTACTCTGCACTCTGAGCTTACTCTGCATTCTGAGCCCGCTCAGCAGGAAAAACTACTTTCTAAATCCCGTTTCTAAATCCCGTTAGCCTTCTCCCTGAGCCTCTGAAGTGATGTTCCCTCCAGAAGGTCTCGTGCCCTTTGCAGAAGCATCCTCCACAACTTCTCACATAGAGTAGTTGTTGGCAGGCTCTCTTCAGATTTCTTGCCAAGTTGCAGCATGCTGAGTTTATCCAGCAGGAGGAACTTGGTTCCACCTCACTTTAGCACAGGTCGCTCTTCTCACCAAGGTGAAGGGGCTTCCTCAATGGAATGGACTTCCTCTCGGTTCCTCCTCACTTTAGCACAGGTCGCTCTTCTCACCAAGGTGAGGGGGCTTCCTCGCTGGAATGGACTTCCTCTCGGTTCCTCCTCACTTTAGCACAGGTCGCTCTTCTCACCAAGGTGAGGGGGCTTCCTCGCTGGAATGGACTTCCTCTCGGTTCCTCCTCACTTTAGCACAGGTCGCTCTTCTCACCAAGGTGAGGGGGCTTCCTCGCTGGAATGGACTTCCTCTCGGTTCCTCCTCACTTTAGCACAGGTCGCTCTTCTCACCAAGGTGAGGGGGCTTCCTCGCTGGAATGGACTTCCTCTCGGTTCCTCCTCACTTTAGCACAGGTCGCTCTTCTCACCAAGGTGAGGGGGCTTCCTCGCTGGAATGGACTTCCTCTCGGTTCCTCCTCACTTTAGCACAGGTCGCTCTTCTCACCAAGGTGAGGGGGCTTCCTCGCTGGAATGGACTTCCTCTCGGTTCCTCCTCACTTTAGCACAGGTCGCTCTTCTCACCAAGGTGAGGGGGCTTCCTCGCTGGAATGGACTTCCTCTCGGTTCCTCCTCACTTTAGCACAGGTCGCTCTTCTCACCAAGGTGAGCGGGCTTCCTAGCTGGAATGAACTTCCTCTCGAGTGCCTTAGAGGTGAGTACCTGATTCATCAGTACCTCTCCTCAGCCCTTTGGAGCAGATCACTGAGGAGCCCCCTAGTGATGGTGGCTGCTAACTCCTTGTAGTTACAGTCTCTCCTAACCATTCCTCTAAGGTACAAGGAGTCACTCTGAGCCTCATAAGGTAGGAACTTCATTGCCTTTGCATCAGGCATCTTTAGTGGAAGTGACGGCTGTTTTTCTATTTATTGTAAGTACGTGTTCACACATAAGCCACCTTGCCTTCCTCGTATCCAATCAAGTGAGTGCGCCCAGCTTCAGGACCATGCAATGCAACTCACAAACCTCCTGTAGGTTCTCGATCAAGTGTTCACTTGTATGTTCACGATGCTATGGCTCGTAAATGACCTTTTCCTTTGGGGTAGTGGAGTACTGAGTTGATGCACATGCATTTATCTCCCCTGCAAGGTGAGTGGGCGAGCTCCTACTCTGACGAAGGTCTGATCATTTCATTAGCTGCGTTCACAACCTCGTGGGTGCACGCCCGATTACGAAGAGAAGCAACTGCCCGTTATGACCCGATAGAGATCCTGCTGATGTCCCTACATTCGCGAAGGATGTACTTTGGTTTTTATTATTATTATTATAATCATTATTATTATTGTTATTATTATTATTATTATTATTATTATTATCATTATTATCATTATTATTGTTATTATTATTATTATTATTATTATTATCATTATTATTATTGCTAGCTAAGCTACAACACTGGCTGTAAAAGGCATTACATGTTCCAGGGCCTTTACGAAAGCCATTATTACCTTCAGAAAACTTATTCAGACGTTTTCCTAAAACCCATTCAAAAACTATAGATAATAAGGGAGGTATGCAAATTGGGCAGTAATCAGCTGGACATGGGAATTTACAAATGCATTTACATAGAGTAACGTTACCAATTCTCCAACAAGTACTAAATGAACCTCTTCTAGATGACTTGTGGAAAATAACATATAACTTAGGAGCTAAGAAATCTGCAGTCTTTATAAAAACCAATAAGCATTAAGGTCCATGAAGAGAGCTTTAATTTCATGAGATCAAAAAGCTAAACTACTAAGTTTAGCCTCAGGAAAACAGGAATTCTTTTGTTACCTGCTAGATTTTTATCAATAAAAAACCCACTCCACTTTCTTTGTATGCTTAGGTATGCTTAGATAGAGAACGATGTATGTATAATAATGTATAGGTAATAGGTTGGCCAGGGCACCAGCCACCCACTAAGATACTACCGCTTGAGAGTTGTGAGGTCCTTTGACTGGCAAGACAGTACTATTTTGGATCCTTCTCTCTGGTTACGGTTCACTTTCCACATTCTCCTTCTTCACCTAAGGGGTTAACTACTGCACTATAATTGTTCAGTGGCTACTTTCCTCTTGGTTAGGGTAGAGGAGACTCTTTAGGTATGGTAAGCAGCTCTTCTAGGAGGACACTTCAAAATCAAACCAGTCTTGGGTAGTGTCATAGCCTCTGTACCATGGTCTTCCACTGTCTTGAGTTAGAGTTCTCTTGCTTGGGGGTACACTCGGGCACACTGTTCTATCTAATTTCTCTTCCTCTTGTTTTGTTATAGTTTTTTATAGTTTATATAGGAATGATTTAATTTAAGTTGTCACTGTTTTTACGATATTTTTTTCCTTGTTTCCTTTCCTCACTGGGCTATTTTCCCCGTTGGGGCACCTGGGATTATAACATCCTGCTTTTCCAAATAGGGTTGTAGCTTAGCAAGTAATAATAATAATAATAATAATAATAATAATAATAATAATAATGATAATAACAATAATAATAATAATAATAATAATAAAGATATACATATAATCATACGTTTTGTTTTATATATACATATATATATATATATATATATATATATATATATATATATATATATATATGTGTGTGTGTGTGAGAGTACATATATATATACATACAGTATATATACATATGTATATATACACTGTATATATATATGTATATATATACATATATATATATATATATATATATATATATATATATACTGTATATATATATAAATATACATATGTTTATATATATATATATATATATATATATATATATACATACTGTATATATATATAAATATACATATGTTTATATATATATATATATATATATATATATACATACTGTATATATATAAATATACATATATATACACATATGTATATATATATATATATATATATATATATATGTGTGTGTGTGTGTGTGTGGAGAGAGAGAGAGAGAGAGAGAGAGAGAGAGAGAGAGAGAGAGAGAGAGAGAGAGAGAGAGAGAGAGAGAAGAATAGAGTCGTGTCGTCTTAGTTCACTATACAGAGTCATTAAAACTTAAGTTGAAGCAATAAAGAAAATTGTTTGTGAGTAAGTATACCGTATATGTCTACGTTTTGCCTCACCTCAGAAACGGACTAGAGTTTTTATAACTGTCATTTCTAAAAACACAAACAGATAATATCACAATGATATAAAAAAAGTGGAAAAGAAGTGGGGAAGAATAAACTGGATATACTTATGGTATTGGTATCGTTTTATTTATTTTTTTTTTATGTTGCCTATCATTAACCTACATTTACATAATTCGTCCGTTTCCATATTTTATGGAATTTTTTTTTATATTTCCTTTCGGCGATGTTATTAACAGGTTTTTTTTTTTTTTTTTTTTTTTTTTTTTTTTTTTTTTTCCCCACTACTATTACTAATTGCTTTATCCTTATTCATTGTTTTTTATCTTTATTTATTACCTTTTATTTATTTTTTGTGCCTAATTTTCTATCAGAATACTAAACTACTGACTCCTATTCCCCCCCCCCCCCCCCAATTATCACCACAGTACAGCATGCATTATCGAAGCTTTTGTTTACAAGCACGGTTTCATAAAAGCTCCCTTACGAAAAATATTCCTTTTGTTGCTATTTACGATCGAGCTCAAGTGAAGCTCTTTGTGCTTGGGCATTCATTCGTCACTCTGTGAAGCCTTAGTCAAAGCTCGTTCATTACTGAATTCTTATGTCCCCTTTAATCAACCGTCGGTCGAAGTTCAGGTCACGTTGAAGGCGCCAAGGTTATATTTCCGTTTCCTGTCTCACATTACAGTTGAGGGGGAATCTTGGAAAGGGAATAGAACGGTGAGAAGGACGTTTAACAGCTTATGTGTGTGTATATGTATGTATATATATATATATATATATATATATATATATATATATATATATGTATATATATATAGATATATATATATATATATATATATATATATATATATTATATACATATATATATTCAGTACATAGATATATATAGATATACATATATATATATATATATATATATATATATATATATATATATATATATATATATTATACGTTTTTTATGTATATATATTCATCAATTATATATATATATGTGTATGTATATATATATATATATATATATATATATAAATGTATATATATATATATATACATATAAAATGCATTTATAAATGTGCATATATTCATCGACTATATATATGTATATATATGCATATATAAATATATACATATATATGTATATATATATATAGATAAATAGATAAATAGATAGATATAGATATATAAATGTATAGATATGAGTATATATATACGCTATTATATACATATATATATGCGTGTGTATGCGTGCTATATATTTACAAAGTATTTAAACGCAGTGCCATGAAAAACGTTCATATACTTCTAGGTTCAATTTTACAGAAAGTGATTTCAAATCTTAGCTTCCTCATTTCGATTTTATTCGATAATACCTCTCTGTAAATAATGAAAATCCTTTCATAATTCATCTGCTTCGCCATTAATTAAGAACGAAGAAAACGAGCATCTGGAAGAACATAACAAGTCGAAATGTTCGTTAAAAGTTTTACAATACATCGAAAATAACACGCAGAATATCACCCTTTCAATTCTCAAACTTTCTATAAATATAGATTATTATTACTATTATTATTATTATTATTATTATTATTACTTTCTAAGCTACAACCCTAGTTGAAAAAGCAGGATACTATAAGCTCAGGGGCTCCAACAGGGAAAACAGCTCAGTGAGAAAAAGAAAAAAGGAGAATGAAATATTTTAAGAAGAGTAACAACAATATCTCCTATATATACTATAAAAACTTTAACAAAACAAGAGGAAGAGAAATAAGATAGGAGAGTTCGCTCGAGTGTACCCTCAAGCAAGAGAACTCTAACCCAAGACAGTGGAAGACCATGGTACAGAGGTTATTGCATTACCAAACACTAGAGAACAATAGTTTGATTTTGGATTGTCCTAGAAGAGCTGCTTACCATAGCTAAAGAGTCTCTTCTACCCTTACCAAGAGGAAAGTGGCCACTGAACAATTACAGTGCTGGAACCCCTTGAGTGAAGAAGAATTATTTGGTAATCTGTGTTGTCAGGTGTATAAGGACCGAGGCGAATCTATAAAGAATAGGCCAGACTATTCAGCGTGTGTGTAGGCAAAGGGAAAATGAACCGTAACCACAGAGAAGGTTTCAATGTGGTACTGCCTGGCCAGTCAAAAGAC